>NC_072460.1:9741825-10041825 GCF_027596085.1 Anoplopoma fimbria | reverse complement strand
AGCTAATCAGATGAAGAAAACATGGCTGGAGCAGGAGTATATCATATAAGAAAGCCTCTTGACAAAAAAAAATGACAGTTCTTTGATCTTTAAATTTTAAATGTCACAGATAAAGATGTAAAATGGTTTTGCTTAAATTAGGAAGCTGGACACTTTCTTTCCTCCCAATTGGCTGAAAATGAAAGTTGACTAAAGATCTCACTCTTTCTGTCAAGTTATTTGGTCCAGAGCACAAGCTTTTAACAACTACAGGCCGGATTACTATTAAATTGGAAATGTATCATGGTTCCCAGAGGATGAATCATAATGACTTTGGTGAACCACTGATTATTTCTCATTGATCAAAACTTCTTTTCAGAACATTTGTTTTTGATATTTATGGTCCCCGGAGGATAAATCTTAATGTTTTTGTTGTCCCCATGACCACTAACGCTCTCCAGAGGATGAGCCTTTCCGTTTGGACAATCCTTTTGTTTTCTTTCTGTGTCACCCTCAGTCATTTATAGTTTCACTCGAGTTTATTAATGCTTCCAGGGGTTGAATATTTAGGAACAAAAGCCCTTGAAATGCTGCAAATTTAATTCCTTTATCCTTTAATTTAATCATTGTTATTCCATATTACTTGATGCTCCTGCAGCCGCTAGGTTTTCCCATTATGGCTATTAAAGTTTCCTTCATCGTTATCTAATAAGGGGGACTTTTGAAAGACTTGTAGTGCATTTCACATGTTTGACAAAGTGTTTGTGTTCTGTCCTTTTAAACCAAATATAACACAATTTTAAAGGCCAGTCCAAGCCCAAAAAACATTTGTTCCAAAATTACACGAGCGCTGAGAAGTCCCAACTCTTTTATTATTTTTCCCTTGTAACAGCTGCTCACCTTTTTACCATCAATCACTTTCCCCCACTCACCTCCCACCTGCATTAGTAAAGGTCAGCGCAATCTCATCTCGTTAACCTCTCATTTCTAGAGGCCGTCTTTTGTTTTCCTCCTCCCTGCTTCGTCTCCTCCATCTCTTGCCCTCCTACTCTGTTGCTTCAGACCTCATCTGCGTTTTGGTCCAGGGGGATCAGGGTTAGTTCTGCCTCATTACCTGGCACAGGTGATAGCCCCATAACTGACGGTGATTACTAGTGGCATCACTGGCAGAGATCTCAAAGACACCAAGAAAGTTGACGGAGAGGCAGCCATTACTGGGTGGAGGTAGATGTGTGGGGGATGTGTCATGCTAAGTTGGCTTCTGTCTGCGGAGGCACACTGATCACAGCAAATTGCTTGTGTTTGCTGGGTGGATGGTGAGGAAGATGACAGCTGGGATGAGATGATTGAGGGTAGAGGGAGACAGGCAGCATTCACTATAGGAGGCGGAAAATTAAAGCAGTGGATTTTGTTTTTGTGTGTTCATAGGAAAGGGAATTAGTGCCAGCCAAGATTTCATTTTAATTGCTTGAAATTGAATTTGGTTGCAATAATCATAGCGAATATAGAAGAAATTATTTGTTGAAAGAATTAATGTGAAAATGTAATATGAATGGCACAATTGTAAAATAAATTACATATTTTGAAACTGAATGTAATAATTGCTGAATGTTACTTTTTATCTGTTTTACAGTGCAGCTTTCCCAATTGAAATCAGGTTTCGCAATTTAGACAGGTAGCAGCCCACACCTATTCTGGCATTAGTGGCCTTTCCAGTGTTTTTGTGTGTGATTTTTTTTTTTACGATGATGAGGTAAATATATGTAATATATGTTTTGCCTCAATGTAGTTTATGTAGACATCTGTGCACTTGTTCCATAAACCATCCAACCCTGCTCGTATGGCTTTGTCCTATCTCTAACACTATGCAGTCCATATAAACATTGGCCGCTTATTAATTCTGCACATCAAGCCACTGCATCGTTAACTTACTCCTTCCACCTCCACAGCCTCCTCCTGTATTAGCATTTAGCCGTTGGTCATGTATTTCAAATACAGTGTATGTTCATGTATGTCTGGGGGTTGTGAGCTCAGGGACAGTCTCCGCCAAGCTTGTGGTGGTATGTTTCAAAGCATCAAAGAGCCGCTCCGCCAAACAAAAGCTGTTGCTATAGGTGATGAGAACCTCCAATTAAGTGTCACCTTCCAGAAATGTGCACATAGCCATGTTTTATTTGCAACTGTTATGCTTTAATGGATATCATTTTGTTTTGATAAAAACCTGATTGAGGAAAAACTTTTTGACTTGACGACCCTGTGTTTTTTCCCCCGGTACTCCTGTTGTACCGGTGCGGTGGTGTTATTGGTCTCATTGAAGTGAATGTTTTTTGATGCAGTGCCGATGTTTGTCTGACCGCAGGCTTTACACTTTGAACTGCAGTGTGAATTCAGCCTTTGATGTATTTCTACTCAAACCAATTTCTTCATTGATGTATTTGTGTACCTCTCAGTATGTCTGTTCTCTCTCCTCTGTCTTCAAGGTGAGTAGCCACTCAGAGCCTTCGTCCCAGTCCCTGAGCCTCCAGCAGCCCGCCCAGCCGCCGCCGCCTCCCCCTCCTCCCCCACAGCCCCAGTACGGTTTGCCCGTCCCGGAGTCACGGGACAAGCAGCTCTGTTTTTCCGACTTTGAGGACCTCAGCTCTTCTTTTCGCAGTCTTTACAAGTGCGTCTTTGAGCAGTCCTTCTCACAGCAAGGTGGGTGTCGACTCTCATTTTATATGTGGATTAGTTTGTAATTGTTCATGTGTGCTCGTCAAACATCCTAATTGACACATGTGTTTGCAGGGGAAAAAAACTTGTAAACCTCTATGTCATGCACAATTAACTGTCAAGCTTAAGCTCCTAATGAAATGATAAGAATTTAACATTGCTTTCACAAAAGTAAACGCATTCCAGTATTAACCTCCATCACACTCTACTCCTACTCCATTGTATTTTAATAAACAACCTGTTGTTCCGCATATCTGCATTTTACGCCTCGCACAGTCAAATGAGTAAAGGCAATTAAGAGAAAGAATTCAACAGAAGTAGGAGGAAAACTCACAAACACATCTGCAGTCGAGCGGAGCAAAGGGTTCTGCAGCTTTGATAGCAGCTAATTAGATTGGTTCTACAGTTTGTGAAGCATCTTGCTAATTGCTTCCTGAAGCTTTCAGGTCACCAGTTGCCTTCCACTTCGACCCCCACCCCTCCTATCACCTTCCCTCTCCCGCTTTCCTCTCCACGTACACATCCACGTACGTTCTGTAACCGAGGAGATTGATGCGCTCTGTTGAGCTCAAGAACTGCTGCCTGCGTTCACACTCTGACAAGGTCCCCGTCAAGTTGTGGTCAGGGGTGCACATGCAAAAAAGATTGTTTGTTGGGGGGGTATGATATAGACAAACTCAATAAGAAAGTGAAGAAGAAAATGGAATTGGTGGATTTTTGAAAGGGTCCCTTAAGTGTGAGGCTTAGCAGGAGGTCATAGTATTCGAGCATTTGAGTCACATTGAGTCACCAAGACAGTGGAGCTCATTGTGTCCTTTGAAAACTACAGTTAGTCCAAGACCACACATCAAACTGTAAGTGACTCAGGTGGTGCTGCAATCATTTCCTGACAGAAATAACAGTTCAAACAAAAGAGAACAAAATTAACATTCAATTAATAATGGCAGGGGGAATGAAAGAACCACTCACTAAGTTGTGCTCAGATAGCCTCGGTGTGCTCATCAATTTCATTTTGATTTGTTGGTCAGAAAAATAAAAGTCCCTCTGTATCACTCCTCTGATGTTTGAAGAGAGCTTAACATTACTGCTCAGGCTACTCTGTCTTGGAGTGATAAGCATGAAACAGCAGATAAAAGAAAAGGTCAAAAGACTCTCAACAAAAGAGATACATATAGTTATGGAAAGGAAATAAGTTTCTGACGATAGTGCACTCTCTGCTGGCCACACTTAAGGATCATCTCTGTCTTTATCTTTAACAATTATTGATTGTTGAACACCTTAATTGTGACAATCATTTACGATTAACTTACATAACATTTAAAGGAGTAGTGTGTCAAATTAAGGGGGATTGGCAGAAATGAATAACCATGTTTTCATTAATGTATAATGACCTGAAACTAAGAATTGTTGTGTTTTCGTTAGCTTAGCCACTTAATGTCAGCGAGCAAAGATGCCGCGTAGGAGACCGTGAAGTGAACCAGATGAATTGAAGAATTTTGGAGTTGAAGGCAATAACTCTTGTTACTGTATTTGCGAGTAAAAGCCAATACTCGGTTTACCCTCTTGTTACGAATAGTAAATCTTTATCCATTTTAGGGTGTTTTTTTTGTTTCAATTTATATTCTTTTCTTGTTTGTTTTCCTCACCTGTGATTTCTCCTGTGATAAATAGTTTTTTTCTGATTTGTTTTTTCTCCGGCAGGTTTGATGGGTATGCCTGGCGATTCAAGCCAGCAGGCCCGGACCGCCTGCTCCTACCAGCACTCTCCTGGTGCGGGAAACGGAGGCGGCGGCCACCATCACCAACAACACAACCACGGTCAGGCATCGCACCATCCCCATCACCCTCAGCAGCACCTCTCCCCTCACTCCGCCCACAGCCAGCACCAGTCGCACGGTCAGCATGGCCAACACCAACAGCACCCTGCTCATTCCCAGCAGCATCCTTCTCTCTCCCACCAGAGTCACACCGGACAAACCTGCCCCTCAACAGGTAGGAACAGAGCCGCAGTTTTTACGTGAAAAGGTTTTCATGTGCAGGCATTGAAAATTTTGGATTCTGGTGACACCCTCTGGTAGTGCACAGGATCCAAACAGATAAAACATCATCAGAATCAGAAGCTGTTTATTGGCAAGAACGTTTCACATACAAGGAATTTGGCTATGTGATTGATTGGTGCATAACAGTTAACAGTAAAAAAAAGACAATAAAATATGGTAACAAATAAGAGTACGTGAATGCAAGTACATAAGTATATAATTAAAGTTTCAAATTTTATATTAATCTGGAAAAGAAAAGATGTGCAGGGGTGTTTATCTGTGAGAAATTGTCCTGGGGATGTAAGTGTCTGAGTCAGTGGGGGTCCCGGGCTTTAATGATGAACACAACTGCAGACGGGAAGAAACTGTTTTTATGGCGTGAGGTCTTGGTCCTGATGGAACCGCAGTCTCATGCCAGAGGGAAGGAATTTGAAGAGTTTGGGTCCAGGGTTAAAAGCAATTATTTAGTCACTTAGAAGAGCAGAGCATTGATAAGAGTAGCTCCTAGTTGTACTTAAATCCTTAAGATAACTAACTCATACTAATTCGAAAGACGCTATAAACACAAAAACATTCCACGAGTAAAGTTTTCTTTACCAACATGCGAGTCCATGAACAATAGTCCATTGAACAATACTCTAGGATATACTTGTGAAATATGTAATGTTGTGATTGAGAAATCACATTGTTTCCACGAGTTAGGTATTGCAAATGGTGATGAGCCTAGACCGCTATTGTTCATATTCACATCAATTTGCACTAAGTACTGAGCATATTTTATGGAGTATAAATACAAGCAGCTGAGTGGGAGAACAACCAGCGTCAGTCTCCTAGGTGTAATCACAACTCTAGAAGGGTCCACAAACTGGAAATAAAATCCAACATCAACATTCGTAATGTCAATGCAGCTATTTCTCTATTCTGCTGCAAAGCTTTTCACTGAGTATTGTGAAAGGAAGCCACAAAGTGTATGGTATAGTACTGTCTCCTAGATATTGATGCTGTTCAGCACCGAACAATGATTCTTTTTCTCCGGACTCCCAAAGCCACATTGGTGTAAATACAATTCACCTTAAACATCCGAACGGGCTTGTCTCTCTGCACAGGCTCATTGCATTTATATTATATTCCTTCCACTGTAAGGTCCCAGAGCATTTGATATTATGAGGCTGGCCTGATACAGACTGGTATCTCCAAAGCTTCAACAAGGCTTTTCCTACTCATATTCCCAGGCTTTGTTTTTATTTTTGTTTTGTTTTTCCTTTGTGTCTCTGCAACACAGCTCTCAAGCCAAAAAATGTACTCTTCAGACATTATTTATCTAGGTTAGTATTCCCCTTAACCAAGCAGAGGATGAGTGAAAGAGATCCCTCAGTCTTTGATCCACAGTATCCGAATGTATTGTTGTTTGGTTTGTGGCGGTGAAAGCGGTGAAAAGCATCTTCCTTATCTTGTTCAACCAAAAGGAAAACCTGTGGCTGGAAAATGTTTCAATGTCAAGTCACACCACCTTGTGGTTGACTGCAGAACTTTACTGAGACAAACTATACTTTTTTTTTGGCATCAGTTCAGATAATTTAACGCTGCCACACTGATCAGACTGAACTTGTATTTATTTTAGTGTTTAAACAATTAGTTGACACTTTGATGGCTGATTCATTTATCAAGAAAATGCCCAATATTATCTGGTTCCAGTTCCTCAGCTGTGAGATTGCTGTTTATTTTTTTTGTGAGACAAAACCACAATTTTGTAGGCTTCACTTTGGGCTCCGGGAAACTTGTGTTGTCCTCAATTTACAAACTAACTGAACAACAACAATTTTTAACGTGTGTTTGTGTGTGTGTGTGTGTGTGTGTGTGGTCTCTCTCCCTGGCATGTCATCAGACTGGTACCCCAACCTGGACTGGCTCAAGGAGAGCTGTCGCATTGCTACCAGCTACAACTGGGCTGACGTAGACCTCTCCCCGTTTCAAGGTAACACACCATCCTGTACACACACACACACACACACACACACACACACACACACACACACACACACACACACACACACACACACACACACACACACCAAGAGTCCTGGTGCCATCAGTGTGAACAGCATCTGAAATGATGAAGCTGTCTCCTGCATTCTGTTTCGTCACATTGAGAATTGATAAAATGTTTATTATGCCGATCAGTTACTTTGATTAAACCATTATGATTCCTCTCTGAGCTTTCATATACACTCGCCCTTGAGGCACAATATAATAACATCCAGTGTTGTAATAGTAGTGGTCTAATAAAAGTCATTATCCTGCATCTGCGAGGTTGCCCTCTCTGTCTCTCTCTGTCTCTCTCACACACACATACACACACTGTCTCCCTCCCTCTCTCCCTCCCTCCCTCCCTCCCAGTCGTATGATGTGAATAATCCAATTAGGCCCCGGCTCAGTAACAGCCTCTTATCACGGTCAGTACACAAAGCCGGCTACATCCACACACGATGGATGGCGACGGCTGGTCTTACAACATACGGGCTCCGCCACCGCTCTCTCTCTCTCTCTCTCTCTTTTCTCCTCCTGCAGCGCTTGACCTCCCTAACATCGCCGTAATGCCATCCTTCGACGCCTCTGGCTCAGCTCCAATGAGCAGGGTCCAAGCCTCGCGTTTCTGTCGACGCCAAGCGCAATGGGAATTTGATTTTGGGAAATATCAGACAGGAAGTGTTGAATGGAAGCTTAGGTGTGTCTCTGTTTGGAAAAAAAGGAGGCGTATCGGTTCAGGGTCTTGTTCTTTCGTCTTCAATTGTGAACAGGCGTGCTGTGACTTCACAATGATATATGTTACATATAATTGATTTTTCATTATTTGGATGTTAATTACGTTTAATTTTGTGATTTTAAAGATGATTGGAGTGTTTGTCTGGAATAAGTCATTTCAGACCAGAAATGACTGAAGCATTGTTGGTTTAATGTTAAGGACATGTTACTGTCTATATGATTTAAGAAGAATCAGATTGGACCTCATTCATGAATCAGTGCTTACTTTATTAGCAGTGATCGTGTTAGCCTGGTATGTCGTCTGTTTTTAATCCTAACATATCTTATTATTATGTGTTAATAATTCTCCCAACATTACCTTGTAAATCCTGGAAACCCAGGATATGCACCGGAGCATCATTTTAAAAAACCTAATATGTCATGTGAATATAATGATGCAAAAGACACCTATAATTTTAGACTTGGTGCAACTGGGCAGCAATTGAAATGCCAATTTGTATTTAATTTAACATTTAAGATTTAATGAGTGTGATGTAGCTTTAGTGAACGATCGTTACAGACAGAAATTGCAGGTGAAATTGTTTAACAGTAAAAATAAAAGTTAGAAATTTACCAATAAAAAGAAAACTAATTTTAAAGCTGTGAGATATGTGGAACATTCAGGTTTATCTTTGGCTCCTCCGTCTGTCTCCCAGGTCTGAAGGAGAGCATGCGGCAGGCCGAGCTCAACAACTGGTCGCTGGACGCCGCCCAGATGGCCGACCTGTGCTCCTCCATAAACCAGTTCTTCACGGCCACGGGGGTCATCCCCCCGCAGGGCGCCGCCCACCCACAACCTCAGGTCCCACACCCGACACCACCTGGAGCACCGCAGCACCCGGCTCAGCCACACGGGGCAATGCACCCGAAGGCCAGCCAGCTCAATCAGCACGGACAACACAACCAACATAACCAACACATCAGCACGGGTCAGTATACAGGGCAGGGATTTCAACACATTTCACTCCAAGATAAAGTAAAAGATACATGATATGAAAGCTGTTGTTTTTCCTCACTTGTTACTCCAGCTGTCAGATGAATGTAACAGAGTAAACAAATATAATATTTCCCTCTACTTAAGAACAATATTTCAAAAAAGGTCCTAGTTACCTCCCACCTTTGGCATTGCAGTCTTGCAATATTTCTGCACTTCCCTGCTGTGATTGGAGCTGAACTACAGTATCTCCCCTCACTGTGCATTGTTTTCATTATTATAGATTTACAAGGGAATTGTGGATGATGTCAGCGTCATCGCAGCTAAAGTAAAGATATGGAGACGAGGAGACATTTCACCAGTGGGAATTCCAGCACATTCTGTAGGATTTCTCAAACTTAGCATAATATGGCAGTAAAAACTGTGTGTGCAAGCGATCGCAGATTGTGTTCTGCAGAGACACATAGGCATGTGTGAAAGCCGGGATACTAATCTGACAGTTAGTCATTGCCCTTTTGTCTGTTCTCCCACAGGGAACATGTACATCGACTCGAGACAGAGCATTTCTTCTCTGATGGGCCCACCAGGATACCCCCACATGCCTCCCATGAGCAACACGGCTCCCACCATGACAGGTGACTCCTCCATCGCTCTCTTAGCAGGTCAGGAGTAGCAGGTGGAAGTGAAGAGTATATGTGTGTATGCAGGTTTATATCAATGCAAGTGTGTGTGTGTGTGTGTGTGTGTGTGTGTGTGTGTGTGTGTGTGTGTGTGTGTGTGTGTGTGTGTGTGTGTGTGTTTGTGTCAATTTCAAAATGTCCCTAGTAGATGGTACAACATCAGTATTTTATAGTAATAATATGCTACCCTGGAGTGAAACCAAAATGTAATATCACACACCAACATTCATAAAAAGCAGAAAGAACCTATCATTTATAGTATTTTGGGTTGTATAAGGTTGGTAGATTTCACCATATTTATTAATACATTTTAATCTGTGCATTGACTAGAAACTATACATATGCAAGGGTGTCACAGACTGGCTCAGAGAATTAACAAAGGAATTTAGTATTGCATTGACCTTTTTGTCTCCAGTATGGGTCAAACGGCAAAAAAACTGGATCCTACATTTCCCATGACTCAAATGAGGCCCCTGGTAATTTTCTCAGACTTGACAAAGTTCCACCAGAATCAAGACATTAAATGACTGTTTTTACAGACTAGTCGTACTAACCATGACTAGAACACTGATCTTCTTGAAACAAATCAATGGAGTGCCCCTTTAAGACAAACTGTTTTCTCAGTTTTTACAGAAAAAATAATAAGTAATAAATTAAATGGCAAGGTTTTCGTGTGCCAGAATCAAAAGTTTTCTTCTATTCAAAAGCACCAATTTTAGAATTGACATTTGTTTCTAGTTTGATAAGGATTTAAGGCGTGGTGAATTAGTTGATGTTGTTACAAGGATTTCTGTGGTTTTGGACTTTTCCACTAACTGCTGCTTCTGATGCCATGACATGATTGGCTGCCAAATAATTTTTTTATTCAAAATTTCTTATTCCTATTCTTCACCCCCCACACACATATATATAATAAAGATATACGATGCAGACGTGGCAGTGTAATTTCACTGGGTGTCCAAAAGTATCTTCTTTAGACTTGTGCTCTCTCTCCATGTCCAGGTCATCTCAGCCAGCTGAGCCAGCAGCAGCAACACAGGCTGCCTCTGGGACACTTCCAGGTGAGACGCATGCTCGCCGCAGACGACATCCAGGACGACTTTGACTGGGACTCTATCGTTTAAACTTAGCCGTAGGTGAAGACTGAGAGACTGGAGGTGAGAGAGACACGTGATGACAGGTGAGGTATGGAACTAGCCGGCAACCTTTCACCTGTGTGAAAAAAAACAGAAGACAATCCAACAGAAAGCAAACCGAAAGTCATTTTTCTGATCTTGCTGGCCTTTTTTTTGCCCCTGTTACAAGTGGATGTTGAGTCTAAAGACAATCATTCAAAAAATGAGATACAGGTTTGGACCAAGCCAAGATACAAACACGCATTGTCCAAAGCAAAAATGGAGTCTGAAGCTCTCTGAATTGTCTCATGTTGTGTCCCCCAGTGCCAACAGGGTTACAAGTCGCCAAAGTGTTGTCAAATCGTCTGTGAATTGTTTTCTTTTTGTTTTCTTAAATGTGTTTCCTGCTAAAACTTGTGTGCCATGTCTGCAAAGTCTCAGCGCCTGTGCCTGAAATGAATAGAAACTTTTGTCTTTTTCCAAACTCCCTGCAGAAAATCATCTCTCACACACATTCAACAAACTATTTCATCCTTTCCTCCTTGTAACATCTGTTTGTTCACTCTAACACTGGGCATCTGTGTGGCTCTTTACAGCTACAGTAAGAAGGATGATTTATGAAGAAGAAAGAAGAAATGATGGTGCACCTGTTCAACTTGAATCAATGGTGGTTGAATGAAGCACCACCTGCTGGTTAAAACAGGCACCATCATAGCTTCCTTTGCCCCCAAAAAGTTCTATGCACCACAATCTGTTCTTTCTTCACATTTTGTTCTGTCACATTGGACACCAAGTCTAAACTTTTATTTTAAGTGTCGTCATTAAGTGTGTTTGTGTGTGTTGTGTGTGTGTGTGTGTGGAACAGTCCATGGTGCCGTGTTCTCAGGGTGTTTTCATTCATATACCACGTCAGATCAACACAAAACCACTACCATCTCTGTACATGAGGTTACTGTGTGTTGTCCGGTGACGTCAGTGTTCGCTTCCAGTTGTCAAACAGTGAGCCTCCTGGTGACTGTGGTCAAAAAGTTTCAAATTTTAATTTGTCAGCTTATAAGCTAACGGATAAAAAATACTGTGGAATAAGCTTTCAGTTGCTCAAACAACAAACACTAAATACAATGAAAATGAGATGCTGGCTAGACTTGGACTTTGTCAACAATGACAAAATATAATTCAGTGTTTTAAGGTTTTTTTTATTTTAGGAAAGTGCAGGCAGAGAAGGTCGGCCATGATTTCAAGATGCCTCATTTAGGAGTCGACGAGCAGTTTTTGCACAAAACCAAACTTCATAGCATCTATTGAACAGAAATAAAAGAAAACCGTGAACATTTTATTTCTTTGTTTCAGAAGACATTTAAAAAAAAAAAAACAGATCAGCAAAGGAGCAAAAACTAAACAAAGGTTTTTAAATGCTCAACTTTTCTTACTGTGATGTTTAATTTTGTCTGTGTGTACAAGTGTGTATAGTCTTCTCTGATTTCCTTTAGCAAACAGCTCCGTACGGCTCAAAAAAATATACATAAGAAATAAAAAGTAATTTGTTTGTATTAAGTGGGTACAAAGTGACATTTGGGACCTTAAAGTGCTTTTCTTTTGGAAGATCTCAGTGATTGTTCGAATGGTCTAAACAAGGTCTCATATTAAAAAAGAAAAAAAATACTCTTTATTATTGCCATTAAATGCTGTATTACAGTGACCAGCATATATATCTTGTATGTTTGTGTGTTGTTGTCCATGTAAATAACAGTATGTTACTCCTATGTTTGCCCTTGAAAAACACAGACTGAAAAAAAGAAAACAGCAAATGGAGAGAAAGTATTTTGTTATCTGTCCTTCAGGAGACACAGTATGTACATATCTTCATTATATTGTAAATAAGTGGTAAAAAAAAATGGCATTGGCGTTTTGTGTGTTATAAATACTCTGTGTATGGCAGTTTAACAGATAAAATCTGTCTCAATGTTTATTAAAATGTCATCAACCATTTTTACTGCGCAAACCTCACATCTGCTGTCGTTATTTCATCAGTTGTCGGCATGTTTGAATTAACGGATGATGGGCAAGTTGCTATAGTGATTGACTTTTCTCTAAATCTAACTTGTTGCTCCAGTCTTTTGGACAGATCTTTCAGGAAAAACACAACCGAAAGTGTGAGGCTTAGCTTTCCCGGCTGCCTTGACCCTCGTAGCTTGTTGTCCAACAGGTGTCAGCCTAGTGCCAAGCAACAGTTTGTTTGCCCTCCATCACATGTAAACTCGGCAGACCACCCATGTTCGCCTGTGTGAAAGTCACACGATGTTCTAACTGTATTTTCGGCTCCTTTTCACCATAAAAACCCGTTTAAAAAGCAGCACTCTCTTAGTTATGTCTGTCAGCCACAGATATACGCTTGCCTCTTTTCTGTGAGAACACGGTTGATGGTTTAAAAGATCCATACAGATGCATTACCGATGCTCGTTTTATTCTCTATTTTCTTTTTAACAGTTAGATACAGTTAAAGATGATGATAGGTAACACATAGTGAAGCTGTGCTCTCTCTGTCTCTGTCTCTCTCTCTCTCTTGGCTCTTAACTCTGTGATTAAGTATTATTTGAGGCTCCTCAAAGCTCTGTTTACATTCAGCTCCATTCATTCAGAAATCTTTTTCAAGGCCTGTTGCTTCAGCTTTCTAATCGTACGAGCCGGCCAATTGGGGTTTAAAGTGCTCGTGTTGTTTTGAGAAATAAGTCAACGGTGTATTTATTGATATTTCCAACTGTGTGTTTGCGTTTGTGAGTGTGTGCGTGATATTGCAGGGTTTGAAAAAAAACAGGAGGGATGGCTGTGCACAAAGAGGAGAAGGCGTCCTGCACGGGGCCGGACCACTAGGGCTGAAACCACCTAACTGCCCCAATCCGGACTCCCTCCTCCCAACCCAACCTGCCCCTTGCTCCTCAACCCGCCCAGCCCACCACCAGTACCAGCACCCCTCCTCCACTCTCGGCTCAGTCACTCACATACACTCTCTTTGCTCTCTCCTGCTGTGTGCCAGTCCCTCTCTCCCCCTCCACTTCCTCAAGGTGGCCACAGCTCCTCTCTTTTCTCTTGTCCTCTCTACATCCTTCCACCACTCTCTTTCTTCCTCTGTCTCTCTGAGAACAACCCGGCTCTGCCCGTTCGCCTCTACAAGTTAAACGGATCCCAGGCTGCTACTTTTCCAAACTTCCCCACAAGATTTATTTTCACCTCTTTTTTGTTGCTGTCCTTCACCTTCTCCTCCGGAGAGGCCGGTTGGTGTGTGTCTGGTGTGTGTGCGGCAGCGTGTGCGAGGGCTCTGGTGTCGTGCTCTTTGCCCCGAGGGAATCCCTAAAGGTTGTGACTGGAGGAGAAAAAGTTTTCATCCACAATGAATGTTCAGCTGCTGCTCCTGTTGGCCCTGGCTGGCCCTTTCTGTGCCTTCACACATGCAAGTAAGTGAACTCTCTCCGCTATCACCGTCCTGCTGTTAGCACACTGTGTCCCCTTACTCCCTCTGCCTCCATGTGCCCACACCACACCACTCTTTGTCTGTTTTAATCCCTGTTGACTGAACAACAACACTCTGGAAGCTGGTTTCAGGAGGTAAAATAACCCAATATTTATTTGTGTATTCATTAACTATTTAATGAGGTTCTGAAGTGAAGCTGATTTCAAATACTTTTAATATTTTTTTATATATTTTCACTGTTGAATAATCACTGCTTCTGACAACTGCCGGCTGTAGCCTTTTCTTATGCTCCACTTTAGCCGATAATATCCCTGATGGAAAAGCAAAACCTTGGTCAAGGGTGTTAGTTTAACAAAGAGAGCGACTCAAATGGATAATCTGTGTTGATTTGAAAATGTTAACCCCCTCTGTCTCGCTTTCTCTCTCCTTTTCACACTATTCTTGAGCTATGGAGCAAATGTTTGATTCGCAGACACCAAAGGGAAATGTGATGTAATAGCAGGAGCTCTGCTGCCTCGTGTCTGTAAATTCTTGGCACTGGCAAAGAGAAGAAAGGAATATCCTTTGGATGGCTCCCAAAACAGTGCTCATGCACAGCGAGAGAGGGATGGGGGCTGTAAACTGTAACACACACCGTACACATTTATCTGAAAGCTTATCCGCTCTCGCCTCTCATTTTACTCCTGATTCTCTTATTTCTCTCGCACTGCATCTGTTTTTCTCTCTGTATCTCTTTCTCCCCGTTTGTGTGTTTCCCCTTTTCTTCATCTCTTCATTCCATTGCCTCGACCAGCAGTGTTTGCCCAGGGGAAGCAGCAGGCACAGGGGGTGTGGCTGAGGCCTGACGGAGCTGTAGGGCAGGGCTGGTTTGCGTGCGTTTATTAATAGAGAGAGGCTCTATATTTAAGAGGGTCATATGGATGAGAGACGAGAAAGTGAGAACACCCGGTACATGATGAGCTTTAAGAGGCGCCCCACCCTCTGTTACTCGCATGTTGTTAGACCATGCGGCACGTTGCCCCTTGGTATTTACCCATTTTTGGTGGGGTATCAAGCTTTACCACTTAACAACCCCCCCCCCCCCCCCCCCAACCCTCATACTTTCCCCAGTCCTCCGCCTTCCTTCAACTATCTGCCCCCTTCCCCTGTTGAGCTCGATGAGTCTGTACCTCGGGGGACGGGGTTCGTGTCGTCCAAGGGGAGCAGAGAGGGGCTGGGTCTATTTTTAAACAACAACCTTTGCCGGTAGGAGACGACGTGCCTGCCCCATTTCCATGGAGGTTTTTACTCCTAAAAAAAAGTCCTTAAACTTTCAGAATGTTTCCTAGCTCAGCCGTCTCAGCCTCTCAAAGAAAAGGGGAAACAAAGAAAATAGCTCATTTCACTACTATGCTGCACAAATGGGGGGCTTTTAACCCCCTCACGCCAGCTCACCTAACTAGCAAACCCCATGTATCCTGTAAAATCCTCCACCTCCTCCCCTCACACTGCTGCCCCTCCACCCCCTCCGGTCTCCTTAATGAGTTTTGTCTGCCCCTCTGGGCCCTATAACGTCCCTGTCACATCTGGCTGCTGAAGGGAGAGGTCAATGCCCTTTGTCCTTGCCCACTTTTAGAAATGACTAAAATGTTGCGCTCATACTCCAAATATGAGACAAAGGGCCGGTAAGTGGGACCATGAGGAAAGGAGCAATTCTCACGTGAACGGAGTCTCATTTTGAGAAGAAAAAAAAAAGTGCTCTGTCATACTTCCAAAAACTTTCCGCAAGGAGAAAGAAACATCTGTTTATGGAAAGGAGTCTTAGCCGTTTCAGCCGGGACCAAGCCCAAGCCCTGGTGACTTGAGACTGTAGCAGGGCTTCAGAGTCTGGCCCAAATCTCCCTGTGGAGATTGTTTTTTTTGTGTTTGTCTCCTCTGTGAGTACTGACACAAATGTCTCATATCTTTAGCACCTACGTGTGAGGCAGGGTGAGACATGGTGCAAGAGAAAGTAAGAAAAAAAAATTTGAGCTGCTGACTAAGGAACACTTACACAACTGGGTGGGTGTTTAATGATGTGGGAGTTGGACTTGAAGGTTAACAAGATTAGATTTTGGGCGCCTTGGAAGCTCACAAGGTAGAGCTTGAACATTAGGCAGAGTCCTTACCACAGCGGCCTGAGATCGAGTCCGTCCCATAGTCTATGCTGTATGTCATCCTCTCTCTACCCCCTGCCTTTCCTGTCTATTTCTCCCACTATTAAATTAAGAATAAAATGCCCAAACATAATCTTATAAAAAGATGCCTCTTGATTGAATAGTAGGTCTGCAGTGTTTAGTTTTGTTCGAAAGTAAAGAAGAGAGTTGGGAAGCTTCCTGATGCCACAGCATGATCTGGTTATTTTGTCATTTCTCAATGGTTGCACTTAATTTCATCCTTGCCTGGATTCATTCAATTTATTCAGTCTCTGCCCCTGGCGATAAAAAAAGAGTTGTGGAGTTCATTGTGTTGCGTCTGTGATATGACATTGGGAGATACTGTGCATGGCACAACCCAGTATCTCCACAGCTGACTCCTACTGGTTGAGTGGGGGAGGTTACGCTGTGCGGCATCTTGCCAAAGTACGTTGAGATGGGCAGGGCGCCTATCTTGCTCACAATTCACTCCTCCAGCGCCGCAAAAACATTCTTGCACTCCAAAGGGGGACACACTCCCTCACACCGTCTGCACGGACCCTTCCCCTCCTACACAGGACTGTGAATTAGTAGCGCTCACACACACACACACACACACACACACACACACACACACACACACACACACACACACACACACACACACACACACACACACACACACACACACACACACAAACGGGGGGCCTCAGTGACAGCTGATTGTGATCGTAATGGATGGAAGCTGCTACTCCCTCCTTTCCTGTCTCACACTGTATATCCTTGTGTCCCTCCCTCACTCTTTTCACTCTCTCTGCAGGTTTTATGTATGCCTGGCAAGAGTGAAGCCCCACATGGGTGCCTCCACAGCTTCTCGCTGTATTCCTGTACAACTTCTCTTACTTTTAACTCTCTCTGTCCCTCTCTGTATATCTACATCACATCCATAACCCTTAGTTAAAGGAACATTTTAAATCATTCAAAGTCACAATTACTCCATTGCCATACTGAAATATTTTACAGAAAGTGTCATCACATTTTGTTTTCTACTTGTACTTACCTCGTCTTAACTTTTTTATAGTGAGTGAGGAAATGTGAAGTGAGAAAGTGTGTTTCGGAATTGCAATGAATCAACCCTTTAAGTCCCAGTCAGTGGCTGAGAAAGCCATAGGTTTACACTCACACACAAAAACACATTCAGTTTGAACTCCCTGGCGCTTTTTAAGTGATGATGATTTCAGGCTCTTTCATGCTTTACATGGAAATGGATGTGAGAGAGCATGTGTGGCCAGAATGATGTAATCGTGGGTAAAATCACCCGAGTGCGCCACCAAACATTTGGAATAATAAGGACAACGCCACAGTTACGTAAACGTTCTCGGTCTAGGATTGAAGAGAAAATAAACTTGAACTGCTTTTGCTACCGGATAAATAAATCTGAGTTTCCTTGCAAGGTCCCCTTAAGTTCTGAGCTTTTAATGAGTTTACATGGTGCTCACATATCTAGAGACATCTTTGACTGGTTGACCGAGACTCAACCCCCACCCCCACCCCCCACCCCCACCCCCCAATTTGGTTGAAGTCCACCACAAGCTTCAGGGATCCTGTGTTCTGACCCCCCTGAGGTTTAACAGAGGTTCACTTACTTGTTAACCACTACACACATCTCGCTGTGAGCAGGGACAACAAACCAGAGACAGACCATGTTCACAATGAAATCAAGCATCCGAAGGGAGTCGGGGCTGTTCGCTAAGAGCTCCACTCCACCCGATTTCTTTCCCTTTTTGCCCTCCCTTTTCTTTCTCTCCAGGGATTCAGCCTTCTCAAAGGGTTTCAGCTGCAACAAACCTACCCTTAGGGAGTGGCAGGGTCATGGACGTGAGGACGGGCGAGAGTTTAAATGAAAAGAGAGGAGAGGGGACGTAGACTGCTGCAGTTTTACTGTTTTACTCACCAAGCAGCTGTATTAAGCCAGGATAGTCAGCACAGTGGGGAGGAAATAGTACTTAGAGCTAATTGTGGTAACTGTACACATAATGAAACAATTGTTAGAGGAGTCGATTACACAGTGCACAGCCATACTCTGTGAAGCCCAGACCATTTTATCATTGCTTACAGACTTTCCAAACAAACAGTCTGAGTCGTCTTTTGAAAAACCCCTTCAGTGGAAACAAATATTTTGTTATATTTATCCCGCCTGTTGCTAATAGACATCTAGGACTAGGAATAACTGCATCAGTTGTTGGACCATTCAGGGTTATTTTTACCCTTGTAAAGTATTTTCTATTATTTCAAGTATTTAGAACAATTGGAAAAAAGGGAGAAGGAGAGAGCATGATGTCAGACGCTAAGATTAGAAGACTCATAGGCCTCTACAGTAAGAGTGTTTTCAGGGAGAAGCAGTTTTAAAGGGAAAGAAGATGCGATTTTCAGGCCAACATCTTGTCAGTGGAAAGTTAACTGTAGACCGTAATTTTGGTGCCACACTGAAATCTACCTCCTTAATTTTGTAGCAGTGCTGTCCAGGCAGAGCTTTCAGTTGTGGCTACAAAGATGTTGAACGTGGGGTTATTGGAGGGAAATGATTAGGTTGAGCCCTGGCTGCTTCATAGTCCAGACCTTGATGAAAGACACCAGGATAAATACATGTCTTTTGGCAGATGTTATATACAAAATGGGAGCCTCCATTTTACTGCAACTACTGAAAGTCATTTTTTAGCTCTGAAAAAATCTTGATTTTACATCGTTGCTCAAGATTGATAATATACATTAATTCCACATATCTTTTTTGAATAAAGAGAGAAAACCAAAAGCTTTAAATGCTTTCAAAATATATGGCTGATCTTTCCTCAAGGTGTCCACCATTTCATCAAATTTGCCTGAGTCTTCTTGAAACCTCAAATCTACCACTTTGTGGTGTGTCTCTCACGGTCAGGCGTTGTCCCAGCAACCCCACCCTTCACATGTTAAGAGGCTGAGGGTTAACAAGCCTTTCCCGCGCTCTCCTCACAGGCAGCTCACTCCACAGGAAATGAGGCAGAGGATGTGGCATGCCAGCACACAAACACGAGAGCCTTAAAGACAGGATGGAGGGGTGGAGAAGTGGAGGGGGTGGAGGGGGAATGTGCATTTTATGAAGTCATAGGGTTTGGGGGTCATGTTGTCACGATGCTGGTGATGGGAGACGAGTTACGGAAGAGTGTTAGAAAGACTAAAGGTCATGTCATCACATCATTATGTCAGAGAGGAATCTAAACCTACTTGTCCTTTTTGACCTTTTTTTGCACCCATCCTGACAGACCAGGGCCCTGTTCTGTGTTAATGGACAGTGTGGACGTAATGTAACCGGCCAAGAGGCAGAACAATGTATAAGCATGCTGTACTACGTCTGTAACCATGACGAGGGGTATTCAATATTTTTATGTATTGTCCCTTTATATAATCACACTTTTCAGGAAATTAGCCATGATAAGTACAATTTTAATGAATCAGACAAAGTGTCAAATATATATAAATTACCCACAAGGAACAGCTTGACAGTCACAGCTACCGACTGTTTTCTCACATTTATACCTGCATGTGAACCCATCTGTGACCTCTCTCCCCAGGCCCCACAGAGATCCCTACAGAGCTTGACGTTGGGGTCGTGGAGACCGTAGCAGAAACCGTCCCTGAAGTCACGGATGCTCCTACAGTGGACCTTACTCTCATCACTGGGCCTCCTGCCACCGAACCAGCAGCGGCCGCAGGAGAAGTTGCTGAAACAGAAGAAGTCGTGGTAACAGAAGAAGTCGCTGCAACAGAAGTTGTCACAGAGGCAGCGCCTCCTGCCACTACAGCCGATACCGAAGAGGCCATCGTTGAGACAGAAGCCTCTGTTGCTGTTACTGCAGAACCAGAACCCCTTATCACCGACCCTCCTGTAGTGGAGACCGCGGCCTCCACTGAGACAGCAGAGGTTGAGGTACAACCGACGGGAGCTGCCAAGGCAGAGACGGAAGGCGAGGTGGTCGTTGAAGACGAACCAGAGGGTGAGGACGGTGTGGGATGGTAGCTTGGGTAGTGTTAAAGTGGTCAGTTGTGGTTGGCTCACACAGTGTCTGTCATACAACAGACACTGTGTGAGCCTAATGTGGAGGTGAGTGTGTTTGGCAGTGCCATATAGGGTTTTAAAGTCACATGCAGGCCTTAAATTTCTCCGAATATGACTCTCTTCCATCTTTTGCTCGCATGTTATTCTGTGTTAATCACAGGTTATTAATCTACTCTAGAGATGGCAATTGATTCATTCTTAGTGTGAAAATATCAAAACTTCACTGGTCTATATATAACATTAAAACTGGTAACATCAAAATCTCTCTTGTCTTTCCGTCCCACAGAGAACTCAGGCCAGGTAGTCGGCATCGTGATTGGCGCTCTGGTGGCAGTGGTCATCGTCATCGCCGTGGTGATTGCTGTGGTGAGGAGGATGGGAAAATACTCGTAAGTACCTCATCTCTAACATTGGTTAAACCCACACACATGGCTTGAATCCATGTGAATGCCGGGAGTTATACGGATGTTGTCCAGTGAGTCATCACCTCTGGCATCCTCTAAATATGGAGCGAAAGAAACAGCATGAGCTTTTAGTCATCACTGACACATCCTTTGATGAAATAACACATCCAGTGATGTAATGGGCCCTGGACAGAGTGTGATAAGGTGACCTGGCATGCCCAACACAAACTGCGTAGCATTTCAACCATAGTTGGTCACTGCTGTTAAACATATATTTGAGCGTGGACATGTGTCATGAAAGTAAGTCCGATCAAGTGACTGTGTTGCCATGGACCACCCCCAACCCCCCCTCAGAGAATACTGCCTTGAGCTGCAAGTCTTGCTAATGATGAATGTTTTTTTTTGTGTCACAGGCCTGCCAAGAACAAAAAACCTACGAAAAAAGACAGCGTTTTGGTTTCTGTACATTTTTTACTATTTGATTCCTTCAGCTAATAACTTTAACCCCTTCTAGCCCATCATGGTCCTAATTCACAGACGTGTAACAAATGTCTTTCCCCCCAAAAAAACACGGACAAAGTTTAATGGTTGCTGCCGCTTCTGCTGACAAACAGTCCCATGGCCTTTCAGGGTGACAAGTGGCTCTATTAGGCCTTGAAATTAGCTTGTTTATGACTCAGTGTCTGTCTTTGTGGCCAGCCGTCTTCAAGCAGGCTGTTTTCATATGAACAGCTTGATTTGATCCCTACAAGCAGAGGGCTTGAGTTTGTCAGAAGTGGGGCAGCAACAAAAAGTCGCTAACTTCTGTTTTGTTTTCTTCACAGGAACTAATTAACGGTCTTTTTGTGATTGTTGGTCTATTTTAAAATAATATATTGTCTTAAAATCTGCGCTAATTTAAGCTACATGTATTCCGAAGACTAATCTTGTCTATTCCCATACAACCTGGCTTTTAACACAAAATGTCTCCCTTTTAAAGGTTTTGATGAACACGCCTCTTATGTACACCTTATGTTGCTTCTTTTTTGTATTTCGATCTATATGTTTAATATTTTACTTAAATCTAAAAAAAATATTTTTTTCCACCATCCATATTGTTGTCAATGTTCAATTAATTGTACACCATCAAATGCCACTAAACTCAACAAATGTGAAGATTAATGAACTTTAATATAAGTTGAGCCTTAGATACTCTACTACAGAATCCCTAAAAGGACATGATTCAAATATTTTTAATAACATCATCCCAAAATCACAATTTGATAATCTTGTGATCCTTAGAAAACAAACTTTTTTATCTCCAAATAACAAGATAAGTAACTCGTTATCACGTGAAAACAAAGAGTTGTTTTTTTCTTATTTCTTATATCATGTTTGGGTCATATCAGATCAAGGTGACGATGTCAGACTTGGTGAAGTTAGTGGAAGGATACACAAGTGACTGTGTGACACTGTCAGGCTTTCAAAATAAGGTGTTAACAAGATACAACAAAACAAAATACATATATGGAAATAAGATTGACTGGATTATATTCAGAAGAAGTATGAAACATGTAGCTTGTGTTTCTAATAACTTAAAAAGAAAATACCAAACATTGTGAGGGAAATGTTATTATTATTAGGTATTTGTGTTGCTCAAAAAATACATTTATGAGTAATTCCAGACAATGAGACAACTCTGACTGCATACATTTTTTAGCATCACTATCAGTTAGGAGATTTTCCAAAGTAAAAGTCCATCATTTCTACTGTGAATTAGCTACTCAGAAGACATTTACATTTTTCAACTTTTAGTTCAATCTGGGCCGTTTGAAAGCATTTACAGTCGGCTGATTTGACCCAAACATTTAAAGTAATAAGAGGAAACCACCTTTTGCTTATCTTGTTATCTTAAGACAACGAAGAATGTTTTTTAAAGATCATAAATAATTTACTAGTGATCTTAAGATAACAGTATTAGAATTCATGGCCGCTTAGTGCTTCTGTACCTACTGTAACAACTGTAGATTCAACGATTTCCCTTTCTCAAACACTGTCTGACACTCTCTCTTTTATCCCGCAGCCCTTGAAGAAAAAGTCCGCCAAGCAGCAGGAGCACCCAAGGTTCTGGAAATTCTGAACTACTGAACTGTGACGTCATTCACGACAATTGAAACAAGCACAATACCAGAACTAAACTTATCTAACCAGGACTCTAGACTGTTGCCAAAAAAAGGTGGGGGGGAGGGAGGCTTGTGTGTGTTAATGTATGTACTGTATGGATGTGAGACAAGAGGGGTACATGAGCAAACATCCTCGCCTCCCCCGGCCACATCCCTCCCCCCAGGAGCCGCTGATTAGAAAGGCTCTGTCCCCCCTACTCCCTTGGAGAGAACAAAACTAGGTGACGGCAGGATGTCATTAAGAATTTCAGGCCTTTTCAAATGCATTTTGTTAAGAAAAAAAAAAGAGAAAGAAAGGTATCTATTCTCCTGTTACGAGTGACTGATTTAGATTTGCATGGAAGTTTGAAAGGACATACAAATGGAAATTACTGACAAAACAAAAGGAAATTAAATACAAAATGGAAGGTGGGAGCAGTAGAGACTGCTACGAATTCCACAGGATGTATATACAATGCAAGGAAAACTACATAGTATACAGCTAATGACTTTCTCATATGTTGCAGTTGCATAGGCTAGCGTTTGATATTATGGAATACACAGTACATACAGGCAGGCTATTGTTGTGGCCAACAGACCTTTTAAGCACCCCTGAGCACCAGTTAAAACATGTTCTCATTAAGCCAGAATCCCTGATATGTTGGCCAACTGTATGAAGCACCGTGTGCAGAAGCTGTTTTGACATAACACACTCATGAGCTCTGAAGGCTAGCGTGGAGCTAACAGAAAAGAAAATGCACCCTCGTTTGCAAAGAGTAACGTGACATTCTGCCCACTTTAACACTGACATATAAAAACCTAATACATATCTGTGAAATTTAGCAGAAGGGTTTGTGCCACTGTCTCTGGTATTCTCTAGGTAGTTAGGAGGACTTTAACTTTTGAAGTGCATTATTAATGTGAATTGACTGTACCTTTTAACTGCCACCCATTCCAGACAGAACAGCTTGTATGACTCGTTCCTTATGAAGGCTTACACACAGCCAGTGGTTATTAGACATAGTGATAGCCTTTTCTTGACAATGTCTTCAGAGTACTTCTGTTAATAGTTAGATTACCAGAACAGCCATCCGGTCTTTAAATTGAGCTAACCCTGATTGCGTGCACGGGATGCATTTTATAGTTGCACTTAGTTTTAGTGCACAGTATTAGGCAGTAATGCCCGATTTTGTTATATTTGCGATTCTAAGTGTGCTAAATGGGTGTACAAATAACGAAGTCTCAGCTCCGCTCCGCTTGCTTTACAAACGTGTTTAATATGTGCACTGAATAAGTGATGTATTGTTTAATGAATAGGCTTTAGACACTGCAAATGTTTGCAACGACATGTCTTTGTTTCCTCTCCTCTGCTTTGCCACATATCATCAGTTCTATATCTTTAATTCGTGCCATCTGATTTGTTTGAACCCTTTTATTTAATTGCAGTGTTTTTGTTCATACTGTTTCAATAAAAAACTGAAAACACCCTGAAAGCTCTCTTCTGTATTTCGTGCCTGATGTCTCTCAATAGCTTTTTCAAAAAATCCAGTTATTGTCCTAGCCATTTCCTGTCAATTAGATCACGTAGTTGCCGTTGCAACGCCTAAAAGTCAACACATTTTCGAGCAGCACTGTGTTTGGTCTTGTGTCAGACCAAAATACTGCAATTCACACACATCATTAAAAGCTTCCACAGGGGCCGCAGTCCGCTGTGATTGGCCCATCCAAGTAATGCTTCAGATTTAAAAAACAAACCCTCTTCAGCAGGGAGAGAAACAACACCAAATATGGAGGAACATATGGCCTCGGACCGTTGCTTCGGTTGAGCCCTCTGACGGTTAGGTGTGTTTTTTATGTGATGTAGTGGACTTTTTCATACAGTGCTGTTAAGCTGAGGCAAGGTTCCAACAGTAAGCTGTGAGTCGCACAGAGATGCTCTGTGTCTGGCTCCCTCTCCTCCGTGTGGTTTTAGGCAGCGGCCCAACGCCCACCGCCCCAACCTCTGCCCCACCGGCGAGCCTCATAACTCTCTTTAGCTCACTTTCTCGCCTCAGACTGCTGGGAACAATGGAGTCTTTTGAAAGGGGCAGATGGAGAGGCTATGGGCCGTTCTGTGAAGCTGCTAGCCAGCAGCTCCCTCTCTCCCCTTCAGCAAGGGGGGAATTCTGTGCATCGCTACAGGGTGGAGTCACTTCCTGGGTGGGCCCAGCATTGATCATGTGAATTTACACACACACACGCACACACACACACACACATACACTTATAAATACTCTAATAGAGATCTAAATCACTAACTATGTGCCCTCTGTGCCTATGAACACATGTTAAACCTATCATAATGTTCCAACAAAAATGTCCCAGCAGAGGCAGCTATTAGGACAAACCATAAAAGTGTGTGATTCACTGAGAGTCCAAGTCAGATTCATGACAAACACACACCGGTCTATGTCTCATATTTAATTATCAGACTTAAAACCGCCCGCTTATGTGGTGTGCAGGCATAAATATGAGCTGAGTGTGTGGAAGCTCTGCATATTCACAAGTGTTTGTGTGGTCCACCATGTCCAAGTCTGGTTTGAAAACATGTTGTGTACCATGTCTGTAAATACATACACAAGCATATATTTGTACATGTGAAATAGAAAATTTGTAATTGGTTCATCAGGATTTAGTCACTACACAAAGTTTCCTGGGGTGACTGTGAAAGTGTCTGAGAGGAAGGAAGAAATGTCTCAGCTCTAGCAGACATATGGATGAGGAAATGTCTTTCCCGCTAAATGAAACCACAGCGGTGTATTTAAGAATGTGTATTTTTCTCCGTACAGTGGCAACCAGAAATATCAGGGCACACGGTGTCTCTAAGTTTGTGCTGCACTCACAGAACCTGTGGTCTGAACTGGTCGTCATTTTTATGTCGGAAAGCTGTTGGTGCCTATTCAGCAAATTATAATCCAAACATTTAAAGAAAGCACAGATTGTATAGCACTATAGGAACATACTCTTATTTGTTTACCATATTTTATTGTACATTTTCATATTTCTATATTTAAATAATGTCTTGTATTAATTTATATATATTAATGAATGTGTTTCTGTTACGCACCAATCAATCCCTTAGCCAAATTCCTTGTATGTGTAACGTACTTGGCAATGAACAGCTTTTGATGAGGGTTTCTGCAGGCATGAGGATAATTCTCTTACCTGACTGTGGATTCTTACAAATGTGTATATTGATTTCAGTATTTAGTGTGTTTGGTTGATGAAAATGTCGATCATTTCATAGGAATATTATCTAATACCAGATACCAGAATACCAGTGTGAAGATACCGGAGCATGTACATACAAAACATGGAGTCCTCAGTTGGCCAGGACCTTCTTGCTACAATCAAGTTAGTGTTAGTCATGCAGCCTACAGTCGGCCATATCAGAAACAGTTTCAGAGCATCAGATGCACTCAATTCAGTGCCTTTCTAAAACCAGTATATGGGGTGTGATGTTACAAAAGCATTGGGCAAAATGCATTTGTGGATTTAAGTGGATGCTTTGTTTAAATCTCCAGGAAGTTAGAGATACAAAAAAAAGTATTAGTATCTTATACATGACAAGACACGAGTGTAAACAGGGAGCAGTTTCCTCCATGTGTGTCATTAATTTATGTCTGCACTCTGCACAATGATGGAGTACCAGAGTGTAGGTCTGCGTGTGTGCCAGGAGCGCCACATGTCAAGTCTGTAGGGTGCAGCGGGTTTGTGATGTCATGAGATACATGTCAGCCCATAGGCCCGTGGGCTTTGAGTGCTGCAGACAGCTGGGTGGATAGAGAGGGCAGGGCGGAGTGGTGGGGAAGGGGAATAAAGTTGTGTGACAGGAACAGTGTGGTTGTGTTCAGATACAGTATGGATGATGCAAATAATAGCTGCATTTGCTTGTGTGGCAGCAGAAGGTCGGAGACAGTGAAATGGGAGATGGATAGATGGGGTGTGTGTGTGTGGTATGCAAGTGTGTGTGCACAATATCCTTGTACATATGGCATGCTACTTCATGGGGGTCAGAGTGCATCTCGTTTTGTGTGTGTGTGTGTGTGTGTGTGTGTGCAGAAGTGACAAGGGGCAGTGAGTTTATTGGACTTTGGGGGATTATTTGCATGGGTGTGGTCTGTGTGCGTGTGTGTGTGTGTGTGTGTGTGTGTGTGTGTGTGTGTGTGTGTGTGTGTGTGTGTGTGTGTGTGTGTGTGTGCGTGCGTGTGTGCGTGTGTGTGTGTATGCTGTCAGTAGATAAATATACAGTACAGTGGGCTACAGTTGTGCGCTCATGTACAGTATGACGTGTTTTTGCATTGTACAATTTGTATTTGTGTTCCAAAATGCTCTAATTTACATTTTCCTCCCTGCACATCTGGCGTCCCATGACATGAAGCAGTTAAATTGTATTTCATCCCAGTGACATAACATGTTGTGGGATTACAGACAATGCTTTGTCTGCCTTGTGTGGCACATATCTTCTATAAGGGACCATTATGTTTCACGCTTACTCGTCAGCCTGATACATAGACACACTGTGCACCACCTCTCCCTCTTCCCTCTGTCTCTCTTGTCCTATAATTTCATGTGGATGGTGAATGTTTCATTGTGAACAGAGTCATTGGCACAAACCGGCGCCCAATGCCACAGGATAAGATAACATGCATTTAATCTGCATGGGGCACACTTTGTCTCAGTTTCTCTAATCACTCAGATTCTTGTTCACTTTTAAAGTTGCCCTCAAGAATATTAATACATTTTAGACCTTATGGTGTGTTTGAATGAAAGGCTTCTTTTTTTGTACATATCTACATATGTTTTGTTTTTTTGTTCATATTAATTTCATTTTTATTGTGCTTTTATCTGCAGAAACACAAGTGAACTAAACATCCAACTTAGATCCAAGGAAAAGCATTATGATGTTTACATACCTGCATATATATATCATACACATCACAACACAGTAGGTATGTATGAATGCACTCTCATAATACTCAAAAGTTTAGGTTTATTATGTCCTCAAAGGTCTCATTGAGCTTTTATACCTTTGGTACTGTACATTTTGAAATTAAAAACAGCATTTGTCCTCTCAAAATGCTGTTTTTAAATTCAAAATGTACAGTACCAGGGTTATTTATACAGTCAAACCAGGTGAGGCATCGCATGTTGACCTTAAGTTTGGCAGTGAAGCAAGTTGCCCATTTGAGTCACATGGAAGAGGGTGCATTTTACTTGATATGTGATTGCATCGTACCTTACCTAACCTTACTGTACCTCAGCTTACCTTAAGAGTTATAGAGTCTGGTGCACAGCTTTTGCAAAGATGTTTTTTAGCCATGCAACCATGATGCAACAAAGTACAATTTGTTCTCTGACAAAGCCAAATACGTAATGAGCTTTCAGCTCAAGCATAACTCATACCTACTTAATGACAAACTTTGACTGCTTAGCCATGTGTGAGTCATGGCTGCCGGGCGGTCAGCCTCTGCTTATATGATGATTTGACGTATGTGTCTGACCAGTGGACCCAATCATGAACTGCTCTTCATAATTCCACAGCTGCAATTGCCATCAACTGTTGAAGGCATTCTGAAGCCCTGAGCATGCCTGGAGTGACGCGCTAACTTTACATAAGTTTAAAACACCACACTGTGTCAGCAACTTCACAGCAAAGTTTGGGCGGCTGCATCTAAAATACAGAGAAGGAGAAAAGCCTGAGTAGAGAGACGGCCTGTTGTTTATGATCTTTCATAATGGCTCACAGAAGTTCCAATGGCACACATGTAGTTTGAAAGTGGAACACCACTCAGCCCACATACAACATTGCTACAAGAGAGACATACCATGCATGTGGCATGAGAACACTACCGCCTATGTGAAATATCGCCATGTGAAACCAGAGGGTTGCTTTTCATATGTTAATGTATGAGCTTAATATAAAACAGTGCCTTGTGATTCAATTGATCATCATTAATTCCTATCACACCCCTGTTTACATTACAATTTATAAATTTAGCAATTATTGTCCACCACAGATGTATTTCATTACTTGGCACTTTTCATGTCTTTGATTCACATTTTTTTTTTTACGTTTAATTATATTGTTGGAGGGAGCCTGAGAGCTATGCATTTAGACTCAGTAATTGTTGTGCAATTGATAATAAATAATGTGAACGTGAACATTAGAATTAATATTGGCAATCACCTCAACAACCATCAACCACATATTTTTGCAAGATGAAAATTAAATCCAGTCACAAGTGTACGCACTTCTAGTAGATTAAAATACGTAGATAAAACAAAACTGTGCTGTTTTTCAAGTAACTTTTATTGCAGACAAGCTCACAGTAGTTATTTTGTCATATACAAAAAACCAAGAATCTAATTTATACTACTGCATCTATTACAATTGAAACAAATAAACTCATTATCATACACATTTTAAAATGTTCATGCCATGCAATAAACACAGAAATATTATGACCAAAGTAACACTATATGCAACAGAAGGGTACTGAAGTCATTACCAACTTCTTTAGATTGAGACTTTATTACATTGCGCCCTCTACAGGCTTTTTGAATACACTACAAGGATACAGTTTGTAAAGAAATACATTTCTAAATCACTTTAATGTTTAAAACTAATGGTCAAATGTATATGAATAATTCGAAATTCAAATGTATCTTTGATGATCTAAAGACGTTTTAGATTATTAAAATCAAAAAGCTCTGTGATTAGTTTTACAACCTGGAGTTCGTCCCCCCCCTTCAAATACAAAAGTCGTTGTGTATATTAAAAAAATATAATACAAATATTTTGCATGATTTTAGATTAATATCTGTAATACCTGCACAGTTCTGCTCAATGACGCGTTAATGTTCTCATTTGAGCCCGGAGATGACAGCTGCCTTTTGCCATGATATCTTTTTGGTTTTTTTCTTCGAGCCTTAACAAACCTGTTGCTGATTGGTCCACATTTGACATCCACATTCGCCGACCAATCAAAACGCCGTTTTCTTGTTGGTACATTGGGGAAGAGAGAAAAAAAAAAACACTCAACTGTACACAAACCTGCAGGAGAGGAATATTTCAAACCGTTCTACGGCAGTTCTTTTGGGGGGGCACGAGTATGTACAAAACCTGTCACGTGAAGGTTTGTATTAACTGTCAGTGTTCGTAACGGGTTGAGTCGAACATTCTACTCTAAATGTAGCAAGGGCTTTGCGAGCTAGCATCGCAGCTAGCAGTGCATTGTCAATGATCTAATGTCGATAACAGCTGATTTATTCCACTTAAGTGCAGCCTTGTCTCGAGACCTTGACGCTTATAGGGGGTTTGATTTGTTCAGCAGTTTATCTCGTGTCAGGACGACTGTGTGAGTGGGGCTATTTTAGAAAAAGCCAGGTGACATTTCAGTGGACGAGCTAGCAGCCTCTGTAGCCAAACAGCAATGTGACGACGTGATGTGTGACCAGCTAGCAATGGTGCAGGGACGGGGGGAGCGTCATCAAACAACCCAGGTGAAGCAGATGCTTTTGAACGCACCATAAAAAAGCTTGTTTAAAAAAACCCAGATAATTACTTTTGATATATTTATAACAGTTTTATGTTCGGCAAATAAAGTCAAGTAAGTAGTTGTATTGCAGCGCTGGTGAGTGGAAATAGAAGTTGATAATAGGAAACTGGCTCAAATAGTCTGTATGTATTAAGGCCCCTTGAACGGCGTTGGAATACTTTTCCATTCTGCCAATCTTGTGACTGATTCTGTTTTTATTTGTGCAACTTGAACTCACCACATGATTGTCTTCAATATATTGAAATATAATGTGCGGAAAACATGAACTATAAGATCTTTGTTTACATGTTCCTCTCGTACCTCTACAGTTGCCTGAAAACTAGCTAATAATTGACTGGTTATGAAGGATAAATAAAATGAAAAAATAGCCGATGCCAACGAGTAATTAAAGAAACGGTTTCGTAAAATAGAGACGTCACAAGAGCTCGTGCAGCTCGCGGTGAGGAGCAGGTGGAAGAGCACGACACATGATGGGCCTGCCATTTTGTCCTACAAAGCAGTAGATGAATATCAAAATAAACCTCTGTTTCTACAACTTAATGTTTCGAAAAAGTTTTCAAATATGAACTTAAAGGAAGCTATTTAAAAATGCTAATGATTTAGTTGCGTAAAGTAGCAGGTTGTACAAGGCAACAATGACATGTTGATTTAGGTAATCTGGGGACAGATTAGTTTATTTTGGGACCCTACTCACTGTAGTCAACTAATAGATAAAAGAAAACACTATACACTGTATATAACACTGTGTGGGTGCATCAGTTTATTCTGTGTTTGTTGGTACATAATGTTACCATTATGCATGAGGTACATTAGCACACACATTTGGACCTTAGGTTCATTCAGCAGCCAAGTACACTGTCCTCGACTGATCCCACACTACGACTGTTCACTGTGATCAGTTATTGCTTCTTATCAATTATTAGTTTCATTCCATATTATGGAGTGGGCTTCATAGTTCATTTCTAATGTGTGCTTTGTTGTCTGTCTTCTTCAAACAGAAAGAAAAGCCTGTGTTCATCTGTCAACCAAGCATGCCTTCTACTCTGCATTGATCAATTAAATGGTAAAATGGCGTGATAACAATTTTAATGTTGACTACTTTAATTTTTAATTAATATTTTTTTTAATTACTTTAATGTTGAGTTACTGGTTTATTTTTTAAATGCTTAAGAAAAGGAAGTATCATTTTATATACTCTACTACTACAAAATGTTGAGGGCTGATGCAGTATGTCTGAACTTATAGAAAATAGACTGATTATGATAAGAATAACATTGTGTTATGGTGTATAGTTTTTAGATTATATCATGAACATGTGATTGTAATTGTAACACATTTCAGAATTTTGAATTGCATTAGGTGGTGGCAATTTGATGTAAAAATAATAACTCGATAAAGCAGACGACTAAAACAGAAGATAAGAGTTTGTGATGTATTGATTTGCACTGCAGTGTAGGGTGAATGATTATAATGCAGAAGTGTTTATGATTGACGTTTAAGGTAATGAATGCGGCCCTTAAACGGACCTAAAGCTATATTATATGTGGGTTTGCTAAATGACAATAACTTTATCTATTCAACAGGTGTGACAAGTTTTAAAAGGCCCGTTGTGACAGAATTCCTTCAGAGATCTGGATACAACCTCCACAAAAGATGGAGGACTCTCCACACTTGTACATCTCTGAAATTGGAGACAATGAGGATATGGAGGAGGACGGGGAGGAGGAGGAGGAGGAGGATGATGACGACAACAATTATCAAGAGGAAACTAACATTCAGCCAGACATGGTTAAGTCACTCTACCCTGATCTTAATAAAGATCCCAACCAGGATACTGAGAGAGAATGGAACTCTTTTCCTTGCCAGCACTGTGAGAGACATTTTACCAGCAGACAAGGCTTAGAACGACACATGCACATCCATACTTTGGAGAACAACGAGGCAAACGCATACAAAAGCCATCAAAGCAACATCTCTTTTGGTTCAAATCCGGGTCAGTCGCAGCATGAGAAGATGAAGTCTCTGGATTCAGTGGGCTCAGTCATGCAGCTTCACACTTCATCCCCCACCGCCTCTAATACTTCCGTTTTGTCGGCCGGTGACCGCAGTGCTCGGTCAGACAAACCAGGAGTATTAGAGGGGCATCATGCTTGCAAGTACTGTGAAAAGATATTCACTACATATACCAACAAGCGACGACATGAGCGTAGGATCCACGAGCAGCACCTGCAAGTCACACACGTGGAAAAAAACAGCTGGCCCAAGAGGAAAATCTTCAGAGGATGCTCAGTGAACCTTCTCAACAGGAAACAGAGATGGGTGACAATACAGCACCTGCAGCTATTCTGGAGAATGACGTGGAATGCGCAGAACAATACATGCTAGATGTCTCTAGCAATATTTCAGAGAATCTCAGCTTTTATATTGATGGAAAGATAGTGTCAACAAGCACAGTCAGTAACTGTGACGTACCCGATGTTCATTCTGGTTCTTCATCCTTAGTCGGACTGGATGCCCTGATTCTAGACCCATCCCAAATCAGCCATGTTTTAAATACAGAGTCAGTTGCAGGCAAAGAGATACCTGGTCAACCACAGCTCAAGAGAAGAACTGCAACACCACCTCTTTTACCACAAATTAAAACTGAACTGGAGTCCGAGGTGGTTGTGTCTTCTTCTTCATCATCTTCCCTTGTATCTTCTTTAATAGAGAATCTTCTTCCTCAGAATACCGAGTCCACGGTTGTGCAGAAGGAAAGAACTGTGTTTCTGTCTCCAAAGCTCAAGCAGCTCCTGGAGAAGCAGGATGGCCTTAAACCGGCACTTGCCCTCATCACAGATGGCCAGAAGCCTTGTTCACCCGTCTCTCTTGCTGTCCTGGCTGCTGGAACAGGTAGGTTTAAAAGAAGGACCGGGTCTCCACCAAGCTCTCCACAGCAGAACCCGACATCTAAAGACGAAACGGCAGATAGTGGAGATTGTGACGCCGTAAATACAGGGCAGATAGATAACCAATATAGTCCAGCTGTACACCAAACAGCCAATGTGAAGGATGACACAACTCCACCTGTGGAACAGCCAGCAGTGAGACCTGTCTCGACAGAGAGCTCGCCCCCTACAGCCGGCGGTAATTCCTGTAACCAGCAACCACTGGATCTCTCTAATACAGTCAAAAGAAATGAAGACTTATCTTTAACTGATGCAGCGCTGGATTTGAGCTTTCAAAAGAAGACCCTAGGTGAATCTGAACTGACATTTGATTTAGTTTCACAGGCAGTTTTGAAAGCAGGAAATTCAAGTACATGCATGACGGAGACGGCCTTAGTAAATATTGGAGATCAAAATGTAAGCCTAGGGAATCCCGAGATCCCTTTAGTCACAGACTACACAATACTTACAGGTCCAGATGTGATGACCCCAATGGAGCCCCTGGCAGAGGGACTTGTTTATGGGCTTGCGCTTCCCTCAAATTCTCTGACTCCATCTCCTGCATCCCTTACCCCTGTTGCCTTGCAGCCAGCTTCACCGTGCACTATAGCATTTGCTTCCCCAGCCTCACACACCATGCTCCCTACTACTTCTTCATTAATAACAGTTTTGGCACCATCAAATATGTCTAACCCTTCAAGCCAACCAATCCAGTTACTAGCCCCTAATATATCTCCCGAGCCCCTGGTTTTCTGCACAGAAAATGCGTTAAATTTCTCAGAGTGCGATTTAACTACCGCATTTGCTACTGCAGATTCTGTAAACCCTGTCACTCTCTCCCAATCCCTTGACCCGACTCTGAACCTGTTTCTCGCTGATCTCAATCGGCCCATCGTTGAGTCCATTCCTATGTCAGACGTGCCATTCACGCCCACCGTAACTCTAACTGATTCCCTCATCAACTCTTACAACATTACTAGCAACACAGTGTTGATAGAGTGCACTATAGCTCTTGAAGCCCCAGAAAGTATGGTCCCCGCTGCAGTTACCTTACAGGAAAACACTGCTGAGCCTCCAGCACCTTCACAGATGGTTGTTAATCACATAGAACAGCAACAGATTGTATCAGTGCCCAACCATCAAACTGTGGACCACACTATTCTTATGTCCTCCATTGCAGAATCAGTGACTCTCTCCACCACCACCTCAGGGATATCTGACTGTCCTACTGTGGGTGAATCAACTACTGAACCAGAGCATGTTGTTACTGCAGAGCCACCAACCATAAAGGAGGAAGAAGCTGCTGACAGCACAGTTCCCATGCCCGAAATCTCATCTAAAACCTCTTCTTCTTCTTCTTCTGAGAAAGCTCAAGAGGAAGAATCCTCAGACGGCACGCCAAGCGAGGCGCAACAGCAGACTTTCACCAAGAACTTCATCTGCAATGTGTGTGATAAGCTTTTCCATTCAATGAAAGAACTGGGCCATCATGTAGGCAACCACGCTGACGAATGGCCCTACAAATGTGAGTTCTGTGTGCTGCTCTTCAGCAAACCCTGTGCTCTGCTCGATCATCGATCAAGCCTCCACGGTGTCGGCAAGACTTACGTTTGCAGTGCGTGCACAAAAGAATTTGTCTACCTTTGTAATCTGAAACAACATCAGGAAGAGTTGCATCCTGGCCAGCAGTGTACCTACACAGAAGAAGAAAAGGGTAAACTAAGACCTCAGAACTACAATAACTCAATTAAAGTCAACATGGAGCCATCAGTGCCCGGTGCTGCAGAGGAAGCCAAGAAAGTGGTGAAAAAGGAAAAAGATGAAGTAGAAGTGGCTGATGAAGAACTGTTATCAACGATAAAAATCATGGCCTCAGATGGAGACAAAATCAAGGGGCCTGATGTTCGTCTTGGCATTAACCAACATTATCCCAGCTTTAAGCCCCCTCCATTTCCTTACCATAACAGATCACCAGCTGGCTCGGTGGCTTCAGCAACAAACTTCACCACCCACAACATCCCGCAAACCTTTACTACGGCTATCCGATGCACCAAGTGTGGAAAGAGCTTTGATAACATGCCAGAGTTACACAAGCACATCCTGGCTTGTGCAAATGCCAGTGATAAAAGGAGATACACGCCCAAAAGAAATCCCATCCCACTACGCCACTTTGCAAAAACTCAAAACGGAGTTCTGTCCACCACCAATTCCACTAACGGACTAAACGCTTCCAACAGATCCAGTCAGTCAAACCGGTCCAAACCTAGTCAAGAATCTCCGGTAAACGTGAAGTTCAAGGTGCTGAACAAAAGGAAGAAGAAGTTGGTCCAAAGGGTCATGCCGCAGAGGAACAAATCAGCCCCTTCATCAAATAAAATGTCCCGTGCACATGTGGATGAGCAGCAGGAGATCTTTGTCTGCCCGCACTGCAGCAGGGAGTTCACGATGCGTCGCAGCAGAACCAAACACATGGCAGTCTGCCCCAAGAAACCTAAAGAGGTGAAGAAAAGGAAAGAAGGAGGAATCTCTGTGACAAAGGAAAATGATGGACACCTGCATAGAGGGGTGGAAGAGAAACAACATGCCTCACATCAGCATAAAACCAGACTCCAGAGGTCTGGGCCTGCTAAAAGGCCCGCCATCCTACCTGTACAAACTGTCTTCTCAAACAAGAGAAGTAAGATCATTATAAAAGAGAGCACGCAGCCGAAACAAGAGACACCCACGCTGAATGAACTTCCCATCGTTCGCACTTTCAACCCCTCCATGCGCCAGTACAGCAGAGTGCAGCATAGCGCCAAAGGAATCCCCATTAAATTCACCATAGTGAAACCACAACAGGCTCCACCACAGAAGGATGAGCTGCCTCCAACCGAGAGCCGAGAGCAAGCCAGCGGAGCCGTCACCAGCAGCTCTGAGCAGAGTCCCTCCACCTGAAGACTTCTCTGCAGCCCACCAGCGATCATCAGGTAGTTAAAATACATTTCATTTTTTAAATGATAACGATTAAAAAAGACCTACAGTACGCTAATTTCCTAATTTGCCTAGATAACATAGGAACAATAGCATAAGTAAGTACCGTATTTTCCGCACTATAAGGCGCACTTAAAAGCCTTTAATTTTCTCAAAAACGACAGTGCGCCTTATAATCCGGAGCGCCTTATATATGGATTAATTCTGGTTGTGCTTACTGACCTCGAAGCGATTTTGTGTGGTACACGGCGCTCTGTCAAAATGTTTTAGTACGACTTTGGTAATCTACAAAGCCGCACCGCTTGCAGCATTACGGCTACCGTAGTCAGGAGCGTCGCGGAGTAATACATACTGTGCTTCACCATAATATTACAGTGTGTGTGTATAAGGACCCCAACATGGCTCCTGTCAAGAGACACGCTTACGACGCGGACTTCAAACTCAAGGCTATCAGTCACACAGTAGAACATGGGAATAGAGCAGCTGCGAGAGAATTCAACATTAATGAATCAATGGTACGGAAGTGGAGGAAGTTTGACTGACTGACTGTTTTGTTTCGCTTAATGCGCCTTATAGTCTGGTGCGCCTTATATATGAAAAAAGATCGAAAATAGACCATTCATTGACAGTGCGCCTTATAATCCAGTGCGCCCTATAGTGCGGAAAATACGGTAACACACCAGCAGGTTCTACAATAATCAAGCCTCTTAATTGGGAAATTAACATTTTGGACGGACCGCCAATGGGATCTCAGCACTGCCATGTTCTTAAATAGCTAATGATATGTATAGAAATAAAATATAAAATCATTTAAACATCATAAATTACAAGCAACAAATGCAACAACGAGATAATTGTAAGGAACCTCATGTCCAAATATTTCTAAATATATGTTTTCTTGTTTTTAGGACACCGCTGTGTGGAGCTCCTCATACACTCTTGTGTCATACTGATACTAAACTGTTAATCAAATTGTAGAACCTATGGACCCAGATTGCATCATGCTGTACAATAAATGAGGATGGATAAAATGGACGACTGAGGATACTGCAGTGAGTGGATGTATTCAACTGAGTATTTGAATGCTTTTTGTAGTAGCTTGGAGTTTTTTTTTTTTAAATATTTCTCCTTCATTTCATAAACTTTCTGTCAACGGCTTGGATTTGCACTTTGAAGTTAATCTGACTGCAACATGTCGCAAATTGGAAAGGAAGTGGGAGGAATTGAACATGAAGGCTGCTCTCATTTCCTACTTGGTGTTTTTTTTTTTTTTTTTTTTTTTTTTTTTTTTTTTTTTGAGAGGGGATAACGGGTGGCAATCATTCTCAGCATGCATTTGCACTTTTCCTTATCTGTTGTCTGTGTCTGTTTGGCTTTAAACTCTTACTGCATGCTTGTAGTACAGCTACATTAATTGGGATGGTTATGTTGATGCAAATAGGCCTTAAAGCACTGAAGCTGACGTTTGTTCTGTTGCTCTAATTGACAATAACTGGTGTGAATACATGGGAGATACAACTAGCTTACTTCTACACGATCATATAAAAGTAACACACCTTATAGCAGTGGTTCTCAACCTGGGGGTCGCCAGATTGTTGCGGAGGAAAAAATTTAGTAACATAGTAAAAATCACATTACATTGCCCTTACCAGTGACATTTTTTTTGCCTCCGAATACATTTTGAGTGTTTTGTAAGAGTCCGACTGGGGGATTTCTGACCAGTCAAGTGGAGAGAAAAGTCACAAAAAGTCACATTGCCTGGAGCACATTGGACAATGATTAGGTGCAAGCTGTTATAATTAAAGCAACGATTGCACACACTAGAGCAATCCCAAAAGGTGGAGGTCGTGACCCACGAGAACCACTGCTCTATAATACCATGTAACACTGGCTACAAGCTACCTATCAAAATCCTTGTTAAGGATATCATGAGCGTTGATTTACTATAAGAAAGATCAGTGTTTTCATTATTGGTGTGAAGTTAACTGGTAGATTTAATGCGTCAGCATTTGCAAATCAAATTTGTACATAATCTGGTTGTCCCCGTTGCTATGTATTTGTATGAATGTTTAGAGGATACTTGTCTCTGTGCCATCAAATGTATATAATATGACTAAATGTGGCATAAAGGTGATGACCAATAAACTAGTTTGTTGTTTCCCACATAAGGAATTTATTTTGGTGGCCCACCAGAGTACATTTATTATTTTGTCTCTGTGTGAGACTACATCTCATATGTTGGATTTTTGGAGTTTATAGGCCACCACAAATAAATGTTAAACTTTTGGGAAACAGTTTGATGTATTGGCACTGCAATTGCAAACGGATGTACTATGTTATCTGAACAGCTTAGATGCATCATTTCCACTTTTACAATACTAAGAGTTTAAGTCTGATCAGCATTGGCAGAGCCGACTAATGCTTGGCCTCACTGCATTTCCTCTGAAATATTTACTGTGGTCTAGTTTGCTTATAGGCTTTATTTTGCACCTTTTTCCCCTTAAAAAAACTATAAGTCGTCATATTAGAAATCCAGCCTGTTTATTGTGTGAAGTGTATATAATAAATTCCACATGTACAGTATAAATCACAAAATGGAAATGTAATGCTGGAATCCTGTAATGATATATGGAAAAGTTTGTGGCAAATTGTCACTAATCTCATTAGAATGAGTGTGATGAATTGTATTTGTTTGATTTAAAATGTTATAAGCTACTAGTTTGAAGATCTAGTGCTATACAGGGTACTTATTTCATTATGATTATCATTATGATAATTTTGGCAAACTAAAACTTGACAATGGCCTCTTTTTTGAGAGAGAGAAATAATAATGGTTACCTCTATTTTGAATTTTGCCTTTTCAACCCTCACTGGTAAAATCTGCTTCATTCAGACGGACAGACTGCAATGTGTTGAATGTACAGGACGGTTTGGGAGACTGTTATTTAACTGTGAAAAGTGCTCAAAAGTGTAAATTGAGTCATGTATATTTATTAATTATTTAAAAATCATGTAATCAATATCTGAACAGTTCCTCTGTATGATTTGCACTAAAGTTTTTCAAAGCGAGTGTTCAAAATAAATGGAAAATGTAAAGCTTATGTGAAGTTTGTTTGAAACTTTCCTCGGTGCACAAATCAGATTAAACAAATTATAGTTGTTTATTCTTAAGTGTCTCTGGATTTTATGTTGGGAAATAATACAGAAATCTCAGTCCTTCCTTTTTTATTTTTTAACAATGTTAAGATTTGCATGGTTCCTGCATTATGAGCCTTACTAGAAAAATAACAAAATGTCCAGGTGGTGGCACACTTTCCTTATTTTAACCACTGGAGCAGTGATTCAATAGAGAGCGGGTTTTGTAATACCACTGCATCTTTTCTGGTGTTTCTGTTAGATAATCCATACACAGGGATGTTTTCGCCTTTTTAATAGCATTTCCCCCCCCACCACCAGTATAATACAATTTGGTATCAGGATGTAGATGAAGGTCTCAATGCAAAGATATACAGCCTGTGACCTGTTTTCTGGGAAAGCGGAGAATGTTTTTTGTGGAGTAGCTATCAACTCTGTTTGTCCTATTTTTACCCTTCATATTTAATATCTACAACAAAAGGTTGAACAACAAATATTGCAAATTACTTAGCATAAAAAATGATGAGTCAAGTGAAGAGGGAAAATGGATACACTACATATGGCAAAATCATGCATCTAGATGTACAGTGCCCTCCAGAATTATTGGCACCCTTTAGTAAAAATGAGAAAAACGAGATGTGAAAAAAATCTTTATTGTTTATCCTCATGATCTTCCATTCAAAATATTCACAAAAATTTAACCTTTAACTGAAGAAACATAATTGAAAGAAACATTAAATTCTTATCATGAAACAAATATTTTTCTCAAAAATATATGTGCCACAATTATTGGCACCCCTTCATTTAATATTTTGTGCAGCCTCCCTTTGCCAAGATAACAGTTCTGAGTCTTCTCCTATAATGCGTGATGAGGTTGGTGAACACATGGCACTGGATCTGAGACCAGTCCTCCATGCAGAAGCTCTCCAGATCCTTCAGATTCCGAGGTCGACGCTTGTGGACTCTCCTCTTCAGCTCATCCCACAGATTCTCTATGGGGTTTAGGTCGGGGGACTGTGATGGCCATGGCAAAACCTTTATTCTGTGGTCGGTGAACCATTTTTGTGTAGATTTTGAGGTGTGCTTCGGATCATTGTCCTGCTGGTATGTCCAACCACGGCCCATTTTAAGCTTCCTGGCAGAGGCTGTTAGGTTTTCATTTAATATCTGCTGGTATTTGATGGAGTCCACGATACCATGTATCCTAACGAGATGTCCAGGGCCTTTGGAAGAAAAACAGCCCCACAACATCAAAGATACCACATCATACTTCACAGTGGGTATGAGGTGCTTTTCTGTACGGCTATCTTTCTGTCTACGCCAAACCCACCTTTGATGTTTGTTGCCAAAAAGCTCTATTTTGGTCTCATCTGATCATATAAGCCGGTCCCATTGAAAGTCCCAGTAACGTTTGGCAAACTGTAGGCGCTTTAGTTTGTTGTTGATTGACAGCAGAGGCTTTTTTCTGGCAACCCTCCCAAACAACTTGTGGTGATGTAGGTGGCGTCTGATGCTAGTTTTGGAGACTTTCTGACCCCAAGACTCAACTAACCTCTGCAATTCTCCAGCTGTGATCCTTGGAGATTCTTTTGCCAGTCGAACCATCCTCCTCACGGTGCGTGGGGTCAGTGTACACACACGTCCTCTTCCAGGCTGATTCTTAACATCTCCTGTCGCTTTAAACTTCTTAATTATGCCCTGATAGTGGAAATGGGTATTTTCAACTGTTTAGAGATTTTCTTATATCCATTTTCTGATTTGTGCAGCTCAACAACTTTTCGTCGCACATCGTCACTGTGTTCTCTCGGGTCTTTCCCATAGTGATGAATGACTAAGGGAATTTGGCCTGTGTCACCTCATATTTATACCCCAGTGAAACAGGAAGTCATGGTTGACCACTTAAGAGTTCCTAATCAAACAGGTGAATTTAAAAATGTCAAATATGACTGGAATTATACTTCAGTTAGATTGTAAGCATAAGATTTTCTAGGGGTGCCAATAATTGTGACACACATGTTTTGGAGAAAAATATTTATTTAATGTCAACATTTTTTTTTTCTTTCAATAATTGTACTTCAATGAAAAGGTAAGATTTTTGTGAATATTTTGAGTGAAAGACCAAGAGGATAAACAGCAAAGACATTTTTTCACAGCCTGTTTTGCTCATATTCACTAAGGGTGCCAAAGATTCTGGAGGGCACTGTATGTATACTTGCTTTAGCTGGAGATAACACTAAGAACCCTTTCCAAATAGTGACACACCATGGCTCTCAAGAAAACTGATCTACAGAAGCACAGTTTTGTGGGAAAAGTCTTGTTAGCTAAGCTGTAGGGGCTGGAGTAGCTGAGAAAGTAAAAAAGGGTGGAAAGAGTAGCACATACACAGAGTAATCTCCTGTAATCTCCTGTAAAACAAGGTTGGTTGTAAAAAGGACATTGACACGCCTCTTTTGTCCGATTCAAAAAGCAAAACACATTTATCACTTTGATTAGTTAGTTGCAGCAGCGAGTGGCTGAACAAGTTGAGTTACAAGAGTATATAAAAGTGCAGCATGTGTATGAAGATTTCAGGTCAGTTACTGTGAATGTGCTGGCAATCATTAGCTAAGAGTCAGAGCTTCAAAACAGTACCACATTTTACATTTTGACAGCCGACAGAATGGGAAGAAGATTCTTCAAGGAACTTGGAAATACTTTAAAATCAGCCTAAAGTGTTAAATGACCTTCCTGGTTTTATCAAAGCATCTTTAAGAAGTAGTGTAGTGTAGTGTAATATCCAGTTGTTCAGCTGGTAGCCATCTGCCACCTCACCGCCATATTCCACTATTCTACACACTGGTTCCTTAAGTAAGGTAGGCTGTGCAATTGTTACTGAATAACAATGATGATGTGATGATGATAAATACTCAATGTTGCATACAGTTAAGACCAACTGTTAAAAGTGGTTAAGTAACATCTGCACTAAATGTGCACTCCGGTATCTGAAAATGTACGGTAGGTCCATAAATATAGGGTGTTTTCTCTTATTATTAAATGGATAGTACAATTTTTTGTAAATACGCAAGGATTATAGGGAGCTGTCATTAGCCGAGTTCAGCATAAAGTGAAAAACATGCCTAATGACACTTCTAAAGCTGACTTATTTGCACATTACATAATGTTTCTTGTTTGTTTAACTTACCTAACATAACCATAAAGTGTTGTGCTTAAGGTGGACCTGTGGAGTTTTTTGTAAACAAACTTATATTTACATTCAATGTTACTCACAAAAACACATTTTGTGTGTAGTTGAGGCCTAACAAGCATGTTTAATACATTTCCTTCCATCATAAAATATTTGCAGAGATAATTATTGAAACATTGTGAAACTGGCACACTAGTGGTCAAACTCTGCAGGGTACATTTAAGTTTTGTGCTTTAGCACTCATATAGTAGGCTTACTCATATACAACATAGAATATTTATTTTTATTTTACTAAGATAAGACATCTTTGCATGGCAGAAGCCTTGAGAGACCACTTTATCCATCTACCTTTTTGCATTTAACATGGATGTTGACTTTAATTAAGTGAAACTAAGTTAGTAAAGCTACATTAACGACTTATACCGTCTGTACAGTACAGGTCCAAGTGCCGGCTCGTGTCAGCAGGCTTTCTCAATCAAACATTTATAGAAAAAAAGTAATCTCTGCCTAAATTGAATTGTTCATCAACATGCAGTGCAATGGGCATGAATTTAATTGTAATTTTGGTAGTTATGCAGAATCTTTTATTTGCCACAAGCAGATAATATTAAGGGTCCAGGGGAAAGATAATAATTAAGCTTCTTCAGTATAATGGAAAAATGGATTGGAAACAGTAGCTGTGCCAGTTCCCAGTCTGTGACATTGAGATACCACAGCAATTCCCCTGATCCTCTTGTGTCATGGTTATAGCGAACACTGTAATAAAATTCAGATGAATACACTCCAGCAGCAGCAGGTGAAGCGAGCTGGTACAGTCTGCCTCGTGTTTTTATGTGATGGCTTGTGGGTTTGTTCTTCCCCTGGTGAAGGTTTTTAGCACGTTTGTGAAAAATCAACACTGGTGGTTTGGACTCTTTGGATATTTTCTGTTTCTCTAAGACAAGTTCACGGCTCCAGCAGATACATTTATATGTGTGTATATATATATATATATATATATATATATAGAGAGAGAGAGAGAGAGATATATAGTATGTATGTGTGTATATATATATATATATGTATGTATGTATGTGTGTATATGTATATATATGTATGTATCTGCACATGTATATACGTATGTATATATATCTGTATATATATATATATATATATATATATATATATATATAAATGAAATTGAACAAATAAAATTGTGAACAATTTACATGTTTATTTAAGTTTGCAGTTGAATTGAGGAAAACAGAAGCTCTGAGATGGTATTAAGATTCATTGCAGCTGTGTATCAAAACGCATTGAATACACCTCGTGTCCTTTTTAAGGATTATAAAAAGTCAAGTCTCTGGGAACGAGACGACCAGCCTTCATGTGCCTTTTAAGCAGCAGTACCTGGCAGATGATCTTTTACATAGTTAGATGTGCAAGTGTACCTGGAGCGACAAACCACAGCCCAGAGGTACGGCATCTCCCAGCGCTCACAAGCTCAGCAATAACTTCAAACTGCGAGGCTGCATTTTGTATGCTCAACACAGCTGCGGCTCTTAGCCCATGGCCATGTTGAATTCTCACAGGAAGTTATAAAGAGGAGTGAGGACTCATGATCAGAGATGATCGAAAACAAAAACATTCATCCCAGAAGGCTGAGGAGAAACCCTTTGAGCTCCTTATCGTTGATTTCGTCAGTCTTGTTGACAGTTGACAAACCATATCAATACTGACCTGAATCCAATAAAATAGTGTGAGACAAATTGCAGTTTTTCCTTTCTACAGTAAGGTGGGTTTGAGCTCTGTTCTGTTTCTGGTTTGTGGAAATGCAAAAAAAACAATTAGAGTTTGAATGAAGGTGATTAAGTTTGCATGTATAGGTAAACAGTGCATGAAATGATGACAGGGACCTGTCAGGATTACAATGTTCCAGGTGAAGACTAATAAAAGAGCTGACTCACACCATCTCTGGCATTGCTTGTTCAGGCTGACAAGACAGTGATGAGATTTTCATCCTTTAATGTCAGGGTGTCACTGTGTTCAATTAATTTTTTACTGAACATTAAACTTCTTCTTGCATGTTTCTTCTTTAGTATGTTTTTTCTTCTTATGTTTTTTTTTGTGCAGTCCTATCATTTTTGGCCAGATATTCCTTGAAGTTTAAAATATTTGAACCTATGTATGCTTGCAGATCTCCTTACACGGCTGTCACAGATAGTTCAAAGGGGAAACGAACCTGTCTCTGGTATTATAAAGGTGACCAACCTCCTCAAAGCAGCGCTGGTGGAAGCAAGTAATGCAAACAGGATGCTGGGATAAACTACTGAAGTCTCTTCTCCCCTCTCTGCATGCTGTTCAGGAGCGGAACAGACATGGTAATGAGGACATTAATAAAGGATGTGGATCCATATTTAATGATCCACTGGCCCCTTTAGTTTGAAACTGATTTTCTCGTCCGTGTTTGAGTTTTTCGGTTCAGAATCCGTGTTTTGCTTTGAACGGGACTTGCGCATGTACTATTTTTTGCCTGCACAAGCAAAGTGCTGCATAAAAGCTGCATATACCTGTGTGTCAGTGAGAGATAGAGATGCATTGTGCTTCTCTGTCTATATTTGGAAGATAATACCTGAAGTCGAGAAGGAAGGTGGTGGGGGGGGGGGGAAACAGGGGAGAAATAACTCAAATTTTATTATCCTGAAGGAAATTTGGTTGAGAGCCAGGCATAAAACACACACAGTAGATCACAGAGAAGAGGAGAAAAAGTAAAGGTGGAGGTGTACACCAAACCAAAATCCAGTGACGCTTCTGAGACCAGCATTTGGCTTTGAGACACACAGTGTGTGCAGTCTAGCAAGCTGAACAACAAAGTCCTGATTGGTTTTCTTTTTTTTTTCAACATTTCTTTGTGTCTATGTTTAGCTTTTGTGTTTGAGGAGTCCTATTTCCCCTCTATGTGACTTCCAAACTCCAATTTAATAAGGATGCTTCTGAACGAACAGACCTCAGGCCACATTGAGAGTCTGCTTTTTGCTTGCAGGGCATCATCGACAGCCCTCTACAAACTTACCAAATTTGTCAGAAAAACAGATGTTGTGGTGCTTATCTGCTTTGAACCTTGCCACTTCTCCAACACACATACCTGTCAACTCACCACAGAGAAGTCAGATTGGATTAAAAAGAGAGGAGACAAGAGATAGAGAGAGAGAGAGAGAGAGAGAGAGAGAGAGAGAAAGAGAGAAAGGAAACCACAGCCATCAACTACAAGCATCAGCAGCTAAAGTATGATGTGAAAACTGGCTGTTCACACACTTACACACACTTACACACATACTCATCTCTGTTCTCACTTTCATCAGGGGAGAGGGTCTCTTCTTCCCTCTCCAGCAGGCTTCTCCTTCTCATCCCTCTCTCTCTCTCTCCCTCTCTCTCTCTTGCTTTGTTCATGCTGTGTTTGCAGTGCTCTCCGGCTGAAGCAGCTCCACACTGGAGCACTAATGAGCAGGCTGAGATCAACCCCAACGCAGATCTCCCATCAGCTCAGGAGCAGCAGCAAACTCTGACGGCATCTGAGGCAGCACCACACAGGACCGATCTGCAGTCAGCGGGGGAGGCGCTATAGGGAAAGGCGTAGGAGAGAGGGAGGTCGTGTGAGGGGGGGCTTCAAAAGGCAAATTTAGCAGTTGAGAGAGTGAGAAGGAGAGGATCGCTCCAGTGCAACAGCCAGACCTGCTCCACTCTCGGAGGCTGAGCATCAGTGCACCTTTTTCTCTCTAAAGACGGAGGACGAGGAGTTCAGCCATGGAGGAGACGCTCACCTGCAGCCGCAGCCCTTTCTCCCAGGTGTTCGGGCGTCAGGGTCAGCTCATGCAAGCCAGTGAGTGTTAACGGACACCTAAAGTCTTGCAAAAATATCAAACTTGTATTGTACTTGATCCTGATTAAGTTTAACTAGTGATCAAATAATGAGTGCACCCACTGTTCATTTGGATTTGATGTTAAATACAGATTGAGATTGTTTTGAAGTAGATAAGGTTCTGATAGTGAGACAGACATTTTGATAGAGCAATACTGGTATGCACAACTGATCCGTTTTGGGAGGCAACAGTTGAAGAGGTGTGTCCTAGTTTCACAATAAAAGAAGAATGCCATTCAGTTCTCTCAATACCTTTAATCATGTTACCCTTTATCCTTAATACGGGGTGTTATATAGGCTTCTTCTCTGTTGTGAAATCTATCATAAAAAAGACACACTTTGCATTTCATACGACTTCATGCGGCAATGCTTTCTAAAATGTGTGGGTTTTACATGTTTTCCCGAGGTAAAAATTACATAATACATTGCGAAATTGACATCAATATTGAATCATTCCTATCGTTATCCCGTTTGACACAGCGATGTGTTAATGATGATAGACTGTCATGCTGCTCTCGTGCTCTGGAGAGATGGGGAAAATGTGTGTGCTCTGTCTTGTGTTGGCGTGTGCGTGTGCGTGTGCAGGAGCAGACCTTCCCTTTCATGCGTATGGGTACAATCTCTTTGATCTCTGTGCCACCGAACATGCCACAGGTCTACAATTACAGTCAACCATTTTACACAACATCATTGACAGCAGTAGAATATCAAACAATACAGTTAGAAAATAAATGCCTTTGTGAAGTTCCCTATGTTTGCTTTTTGTAGAGACTGATTATAGAGAAGAGCATAATGTTTGTCCACCTGGTCAGAATGCAGTGTTGATTCCCAGTAAACTAAATGTTTGCATATTTTATTTTAAACACATGCAATTAATTATGCACCAACACTACAAATTACAAATACAGTTTTATAGATTTCACATCTTCATGTCTGTGAGTGAATTAGCAATCACATTTTCATTTTGCTTATATAATTAATGGGTTTTCTTTAAAAGTATGATCAATGTTTGAAGGGATTTGTCTGCAGTATTGGTACCAGACACCCACAGCTACCAGTTAAACTCTGCTCCTGGGCGCAAATATGCATTATTTATATATATATATATATATATATATATATATATGAACTGTGTCAGTGTGAATTGTATTCTGGAGCTTTGAGGTCTTGTTGCTTTTTTTATTTCAGGATCAAACCCCACAGCATGACACAATCTGCGGTGTTCGATTACAAGGCGTCACATAGTTCCTAAAACAGAAAATGGCACCCTTCGGTCATGGCTGACCTGATAGAAGCATAGGGAGTTGTGATTTTTCACAGGTAGAAATTTTTATTTTTATTTCTTCAACTCAGTTGCCAATCGAGGCAGGACCTTGAGCTTTTTTTTTTTTTTTTTTTGAGTTGAGCCGTACCTTGTGGGATTTCTCATTCATCTGTAACTAATGGTTTGCTTTTCAGCTGCAGTTTTGCAATAGGAGAGCAATGCCCTTTCCATGGCCTTCATCTGTTTTGGAAAAGTTTCTTTCAATGACATATTGTACAACAGTTACTTTTTTGAATGGCTTCTTTCAAAAAACTGTTCCTCTGTGAGCTGTTTTGTGGAGTCTTTATGAAATCAGAATGAATAAATTGGATAGGTTTCCTGATATGAATGATTGAAACAATTATTTCACATCCAGGTAGAGTGGAGACTGCAGCAGGCATGTTTGGAGGCATGTCAAGTTTTCTTTGTGCATTTTGTTTTTGGACTTTACCATACTGAAATTACACAGACACTGAATATTCAGTCTTTATTGCACTTTTGCTTTACACATGGCCAAGGGGATCAATCTCTCCCTTCTCTGTTGCTTTGTCCCATTCAAACTTAAAGACAACTTGAAGTCAAACAGTGGTGCTCATTCACAGTGACTCCCCTCTGGTGCCTGCTGATCAGTCACAGCATAGGTGAGAGCGCTGTGAGAATTTGAACCCAAATGTCATTCTCTGCTTGTGAAAATGACACTATCGTTGCAAGTGTTTGGGCTGAATTACAGTCAGTCTCGCGCTCCCCAAGTTATCTATGCTCTTTGAAGCTTCTGCTGCATGTCTGCGATTTCGGATGTGCAAGAGACGGAAGGGAAGGGAAGGGAAGGGGGAGATGGAAGGAGAGAAGAGGGAGAGGAGAGGGAGGGGATGGGGCAAGAAAGTGAGCAAGCTGCAAATTGTGTGAATAAGAGATGGGTGTTTTTTTTTCTATTTTTAGCAACAACCTTACATACTGTTACACGGCTGCAAGACTAATCCACAGTAGTGCTGGCTCGCAATATCTGAACAGTAATTATAGGGGGATTTTTTGTTATCTTTGGCTGTCACCCATCATTGGATCAGAAAGCCCTCAGCTATATGCAAAGGCCTTCCTGAATTGCAGAGAAAAAAAACCCCCATTACATGAGTGTTGCACATGCCCAAAGGCTTGAATATTAACAACCTTCTGGTGGTTCCCTGGCAGAATAACACTTGACAGAATTTTTTTTCTCCACAATGAATCGTATTCACGTGGCAGTGCCAGGTGCATAATCCTGCAACAATTCTCTTCCTCCCCACTGGTGGTTTGATTGGTTCTCTGTTCAGTGTTGTGATGTGTTGTCAGAGAATCCCTCAGTGGCCGATGTTCCCGTTTGTTCGAGGAGCGTGACAACTTAGTTCCCTGTCTTTAAAATAGTTTAAGTGTTCTGGAAAAGTTCATGTCTATAAATTTTCAAGGTTAGTCTATTTTAGGTAGAGGATCATTGCTACCCATCATCTTGTTGTGTGATTGTGCTTTGAAATACACTGCCCCTGTAACTGAAATCATAAAAGCTTAACTGAAATCATAAAAGCTTACCATTAAATAGCACAAACTTATTGAAACATATCTGTCCAAAGGATTGTGGATCAATGGCGTCACCTCACCATGACCTGAGATTTCTGGCCTTCAAAACTAACTTTCTGGATGTTACTCAATTCGAACAAAAACTTTCTGGTTTCTCATGTCTCCTATTGTCTCTTGGCCCAATTTCCAAATTACACTTAAGTGAATTGCTTTCTATAGTTTTCCACTATAATGTGAGAACCCGAGTCAGCAGAGCATCTGACAAATGTGTGAAAAAAGGATCTGACTGCCCTGAAGCTATGATGAAATGATAGAGTTTGATAATTACTTGTTGTTGGTTGATGACAAGAGTATTTTTTTTTCAGTTTAGCAGTCAAAGTACGAGGCTGTTTGCTTTCTCAGCATCACTTTACCCTTGAATATCCCCTTAAAACCTCAATAAACCGTCGGTAAATCCATGCTCAGGAGAGGTGAACGTGATTTGAAGTTTTAATTTGTGACCACTGCAGGTGTAGAACATATTTTGGTCGTCTTTGAAGTGATTAATTCCTCTCCTGCTTCCCGCTTGTGTTATGGTTCCAGCATACTCACAAATTCCTCACACCTCTTTACCCGGTGGGCTTTCCTGCAGTAAGAGATTAGCTTCATGCTTCTGGTGTTGCTAATCATGTAGAAGGAGTCACGTTGCAAGAGGTTTGCCGGTACAGTAAATGTGTTCGACCAGCAAGGTAACACATCTGTTTTTACCTCACATGATGAGTCACTAATTTGGGCTTTTATTGATTCATTTAGTTTGCGCTTGATAAAAAACTTGACAGGGAATTGACATTCTATTTCTGACTCTACGTCATTTGGATTTGCATAAAAACTAATTAATGTTACTTTATTGAAGAAATACATTATCATGCCAGGTTTAAAATGATCTCACACAACCTCAGTAAGTGAGGATAATGTTTCACACCACACTAGAAAACAATAAAGGCACCGACAGAAACCATTATCATTAACGCTGTGCAGTACTTTTGGGTATGCATTTCTGCATACTTCAGGGTTACCACACAGTTTTTGGTATGCTGAGGGAAAATGTGTTTTTGTAGTTCTATGTGAATTTAAGTGATACATTGAATTGTGCATATTACTGCATGCTGGGTTGATTAGCAATTAGCATTAAACAAATTCACAAATCATTTCACCCGTACGGCCAAGAGGTTTGGATATACTTTAGAGATATTTCATACTTACTAATCTCTATATTATATTCAGTATTATGTATATTTGGTAATATTTAATCTCTTTTCAAATGGTGTTTATACCAAGTGCACAAACTACAAAGAGCATGAATAATGTTGCGCCTGGTGCTCAAAATATAGAAAAACTTAGTAAGAATATGATGTTTTCACATTGGCTTCTCTGCAGTATTTTGTCTTATTGCAGCATAATATTAGTGTGACTGTAGTTTCGTTTTTTTCTTTTCACTTCAGTGGATTTGTGGTCAGGATTAACAGTGAAATTATGACCCAACCAGAGGAAAAGAAAGAGATTATAATCATGTAACATGCTCTGATGTACTTTATGTCTAGACCTATTATTGACAAGTCAATCACAGATGAATGCGGGTCATCCGTCTGCACCAGTGGACCTACTCACATGAGTTAGAAACCATAGTATTGCCATCTGCAAAGCTAAATCACTTCAGAATCACATATGAACTATAGAGAGAGACTGTAAACAATGCAAATCATTTTGGGGGATTGCATGTTTGTAGGTGATGTTTCCTTAGTGGCAGCAAAACACTTTAGGTCCAGTTGCTCTGGGAATCGTTTAAGCCTTCCAAGTTTATTAATCAAAACTCCTCACAGAGGAAAACTGCTGTCAAGGCAGTCATTTTGAGTTTAAGCAGCAGACCATGGGACACCTGGCACACAAAATTTACAATTCACCACCTTCCCTTTCCTGTGCTTAGAATTGGACATCTCCAACTTCCATTAACCTTCAGATGAATGAGCATGCCGCCAGAGGAGCCTGATTGAAAGCGGACTGAGGGTCAGCGGCGCTGCCTCTCCATCTACTTGTCTTCTCCACTTTCTTTTGCTGAACAACCTTTCTTATATGAACTTTGAGTGTTAGCACATCCTGTCACACATGGGTGTCATTCTGAATTCAAATTACTTGTGTTTAAAATTGTTGTCTTCTGTGGAGCATTTACAGGAGATATACAACAAGAAAGCCAGGTGATAGAAACACATAGACTTCTGATTTTATCTATAGTGCAATAAAAGCCATAAAAAGACCACATGTTTTATACTTTAAGCCATGTTAAACCATAACACACCTCAAGGACATTACAGTAGATGGTATCTCGGATTTGGAGCTTCACACAATAATTATTTATTTTCCTTTTCTCTGTTTGCTGCTCCCCTTAATAGGCCACCATCTACTTTGATGTGTCCATACAATTCTAACTGCAAATTAAAAGGCATGGATCTCTTGAACAATGTTTTTCTAACTAACTAACTAACTAACTAACTAACTAACTAACTGATAATATACAATTTTCAAATAAATCAAAAAGAATAAATGGGAATAAACTGTAGGCCTAGTGTGACTTACACAATACAAAACAACTGAACAATGTAAACTTTGTATGTCCTTGGACCATCTGAAGAGTTATTAGAGTTGTTATCAACCCAAAAAATATTTGCAAAAAACTAAAAGTAAACCCCCCCCCAAAAAAACCTAATTGTGAAGATTTGTTATTAGAACCACTTTTTTTTCCAAAGAAATAGTCCCAGCAAATAAAAAGTTACAGCTTTTCCTGTGAATTCATGCATACCAGGAATATTGTCTCTGGAAAAAGATGTTGCAGAATTAAAAATGTAAAACGTTTTTTTTCTCGTTGACTGTATTTTCTGATTTTATCTTTTGTGTTTTGCATTTTGTGTGAGCCTGTACCTGCTGCCACACGGTGTCTCTGTTGCGCACACGGATTGATGGGTTTGGTTATCTGAATAATGCCAAAAGGCGGGCTAATCAAATAAGCGTTTGTGGAAAAGGGGTATTTAATAGAGGAAAGCAGCAAGCCAATAAACAGGCAACTACCATCATAACACGGGAGGGTGTTTATAGGCAGATATTTTGAGGATAAAAACAGCAAGCTAGCAAGAGAATGACTGCAACTTTGATGCTAGCTATCCCCGCTAGCATGGTTAGCATCCGTATCCCCTCCGGCTAACAGTTAGCTGCTAGCTGTTAGCTGCTAGCTGTTCACAGAGCCCTGTGATGTATAGTTAGTTGTTAAATACGTTTTAATACAGAGGAAAGCAAAGAACAAGCTTTAAGGTAAGACAAAGTTGTTTTTTTTCAATAATGTGTATTGTTTTATCAACAATGCAGCAGTTTGTAGAGTGCAATTTTCGAGGTTTTGCTACTTGGTAAGAGTGTCAGAGTCATTCAGCGTTGGCAGACTGAATGTAGATGGAATAACAGATGTAGACATGTGCAGCTGATTTCATTTCCCTGATTCAATCATTTGTTGATGCATACAGGTGCTAATTTGCCTACATATGAAAGCAGCCCTGCAGTTTTTGCACTTGAAGCAGAAAAATCTAATTGGCAATTGGTCGATGGAAACCTCAACTAGAGATGGATCCTGCATAATAAGGGGGGAGTAGAGAGCTGGAGATGATGTCTTCCTCTGTGTGTGTATTGTCTGAAGATGTGTGTGAAGACAGACTTATCACAACTTTAAACTGCTGGATCAAATCAAGGACTCCAATGAAGCGCTTTAAGTTAAGTAGTTCCAAGGGTAGACTGGACTGGACTTCATTTTATACAATTTCTTTTAATTGAGCATACAACTTGTGAAGAAAAAGGGCTACTCACAATTACATAACATATACACAGATATCTGTAAAAAGGAGCTGAGTGAAAACCAGGGCAATCTCTGAAAGATTATGGATATATTTAATGAAAGTAAGTTAAGCAGTGACCGCTGGCAAGTCATGGTTTTGTCCATGTGTTTGAGGATCATTCAATTTCTGTCTTTTGAATGAGAAACGGAAGGTGCTGGTGCTGCAGTACACCCTTGTCACATTGATACAAGCGACACTTCCCCCACAAACTTTGCATTATATGACTGCACAGGTCCCACCAACAGAATCCACCGGATTCAACACTGAAACTCCCTTCAGTGTAATGGCTCAATTTCTGCTGGCCAACTGGCTCTCAGTGGTGCTGTGATTATCCTAACAGCAGGCAGTGACGCAAAGCAGCACCACAGGGCGGCCACAAACTGGCAGGGCTGGATGTTAGCCAGTAGACAGGCAGCAGCCTCAACTTCTAGGCTACCCCCTCTTCCTCAGTCATCAACTGACTGGGACCCATTCATTATGTTTGGATTCTAGCCGTTTTGTTTTACTTTTTCACATTTTCCACATACTATGATAGGTACCCTTAATCTGAGATTTTTTTGTTTTACTTGAAAATCTCCACAACCTAAGTGGTATGGTACACGTTGTGTGTTTTTACTGACACTACAAACCACAAAAAGAGCACAGCCTCAAATCGTGTGGAAGGTATAGTGGCAAGGATCAAATAAATAAAACACCGGCACTCTAAGATAAGGGGTCTAGTTATTTATTGTAGGAAAAACTGAATGTTTCAGCTAGAGGCCATCATCAGCCATGGCTGATGTGTTTGGTTTTGCCCACATTAAATAACAAGTCCCTTTATCTGTGAGTGTCAGTGTTTCGTTTTCTTACAGCACAGTTAATGACATGGCAAATTTCTGCTCCTTAAAAGGATTTCTTGTCTCCCTTTTTAAAGATTTGTGTTTCTCAAATTGCCCTCCCTTGGTGGCAGATGTACTATAAATAAGGAATTAGTCTATAGTTCTGCTTCTGAGGTAAAAATGATTGCTGCTCTCAGGTGGTTTCACAATAGATCAGAATGTACGAGGGTGAAGCCGAAAGGCACAGAGTGCACTGCGGAGTGTCGCAAGAGATGTTCCCATCCTGCTAACAATCGCATTATGGGATTCAGATTAAAACTTGATAAGTGTCTGTTTGACGCTGAGGATTGTTGACATGTTTTAGGGACAAATCGTTTCTCTTCTGGCTGCTCTGCCACGGAACTGTAATCCTCACTAATCACTCAGAATTTATCGTGTTTGCAGTTGTGATTGTTTTGCAGCGGGTTTGTATTCTGTTGTGGTCAGTTGACGCGTGTTTTCCTCTCCTGTGTTGTTTTTTTGTTCCGCTGGCTGCATTTATCTGTGGCGGCATGTGGATGATGCGTCAGCAGCAGCATGTGATTTCTGCCAATCAGGTCAACCCAAGAGTCTAATCCTTCACTTTCCTGCTTCTAAATCCTCACTTCAGGCGTCTATACGCTCCCATCTAGACAATCCATCTCCGGCAAGCTTTCCTCTGTGAGACGAGAGATCATTGATGAATGATAAAAGCTTAGACTTTAATCCCTAACACGTACAGGATTATAGGACAAGTGTTGCACATTTGAAATAAAGCAATAGCGCCTGCTGTGACTTTGAGAACACGAGAGGGGACTTTTTTAGTTCACTTGTGGTATTAATTAACCAAGTTAATATCCAACCACATTGAATACATAACAGAACAGTCTCTAGACACAATTAGCTTTTGTTCTTGGCTATGTCCCCTATGTGGAGGACAGTACCTGCCAAAATCCAAAATTAATAAATAAATTACATTGTAGGCATCAAGTAGTTAATATATTGTGACATAATAGTTACCTTTGTTTTAATTTTCCCATTTTTTTCATCAGCTTTGACATTCATTTAAGTTTGCATTTATTAACTGTTTTTATGCATGTATTCATTTGCGCATTATTTTTCCTTTGCATTTTAACCACTTTTTAATCCCAGAAACAGATTTATTGCTGTTCTTTTCTTTAACCATTTTTTGCATTTCTGCTTCATTATGCATCCACTATTCATACTAGCTAACGCTTTCTGCTTATCAAATCATTTACGTATCGATTTATTTTAGATTTTTGTAGGTTCTCTAATCCATTCAAAACTTCTCTTCTGCTTTTGACGTGCAAATGAAATGCTACTGTTTCAGCCAGTAAAACAAAAATACTTGTAGCTTGATTAAAAGAATAAGTGAAAAGAAACTAGAAGTCCAGTTCTTATTAATCAAGGGGAATGCATTATGGATGAAGAAATTATGCTCATCAAATGTTAAACTTAAAAGCAGAATATTCAATTATCATTTCATTTTTATCAATGTTGCAGGTTATTGGATGGATAATAAATCATACACTATCATCTAACCAAGGTTGGAGGAATGTGTTTCATTCTCTGGATGTGTGAAGAGGCTTACAATTTCACCTTCCACTGTAATTATCGGAGGCCCTGCTGCCTGAGGGAGTAATCTCACTCGGCTGAGGTGTTAAGATGGCTCAGCGCAGCGTGCTACAAAACCACAGAGCAAGAGCTGTTAGACTGAGCTGACCTCAAGATCAGTCAGGCCTGAACAGCTGAGTAGTGTTGACTTAACTCCAAAGAAGCCAAACTTAACACCATGTTAGAAATGTTATTCCTCTTATAGAAATAGTGTACAATGAATTGAATTGTTATAATGAATTTTAAAGGACCTTAGAGAAAAAGTTTAAAATTTTGGGGCATTTTATTTTTGCAGAAAATTAGGTGGAAAGATTGCCTTATTACTCAACACAAATTGACCTACTAACTACTATTGAAGTATTTCCCTGCATAGAGAATCACGATGCAGTGTCTTCGTTGCACCTGGTCACAGTGTACAGATCATTTAAATTTATAACACAGGCACAGTACTTATATTTACAGTACATTTTTTTCTATTTTCTTTATTTGTTAACTTTGTGGCTATTTGGAAGTTAGTCAGTATAATGACCATCGTAGAGCATGTGGAGGCAATGCATACAAACAGGAACATGTAAAATCCAAAATGAATTTATTATTTATTAATAAACTAGTTGGCTGGACTTAAATGTGTAGTCGATAGCCAGAGCTAAGGAAAAGCTCTTAAAGTAATAGTGTAAATGTCAGTTTTTGTGCTGTGACAAAGTTTGCTTCATTTCTATTGTATGTTAGAGACAGAAACGTTGAAAAAATGTTTTCCTGGTCATCACTAGATGATCTACGCACTTGTTCTTCTTGGTATGGCAACATTTTCTTGTAGGTAACTCTGCAAGATACAGCAATATATAATACAGCATTTTAATGAGCACTTCCTGGAGTTGTTAGTACTTGTCAACCACTTAAATCTCATTGAATGAGACACAGGTCCACTGAAGACATTTCATTAAATGGAAGTTTCCTTAGGAAATGCACCATTCAGTGTGACCTTAAACACCAAACCCAGGCAGAAGAACATGTTGTACATGTTGTCCCACTTGTTTATGTTTTGGCAGCAGCTTCCATCCCCCACAGCCAAATCAGCAGGGATGACAATGAAAGGAAATGGTCTTGTCAGGTATGATTCATTCCCCCCCCCCCCCCCCCTTCTCCTGGTGCCAGCATACAGACTTCTGAAGTGTGGTTTGAGAAGCTGTTTGGCTTGTGCTGATAAGTTTTCGGATTGTTTTTTCCTCTGCCAATATTAAGGCGATTAATTACTTCTATCAGTACTTAAATGTCATTAAAATAATCTCTGGAATCTGCGCCCTTCTATGCATTTCCAGATAGAGAGGCTACATTATTAGCCCCGTTAATCAGTACAAGTGAATTTCAAATCTTTGATTGCAAACCAGTTTGCCGTCACTTTTTCATGGATCAAATAACTCCACATCTTCGTTCTACATATTCCTGCTCACCAAAACTTACGGATAGGGCTGTAGCGGATGTCGTTTTTTCCTCATCCAAAGGTTTGATTGAGGTTTTAGAATGAAGCTTTGAATGTCTGTCGTCATATGTTCTTATCACCCCCCCAAAAAAAGGAGAAATATGATTTTGTGTTACTGTGGATGTCTAAATGTAATGGTGCTGTTAGTTTGCTGCTACAGGTGTGATCTTCGCTGATGCAAGTAGGACGTTTTTTTTTTTTTTTTTGACGTAGCAAAAATGTTGTTATTGAAAGGCTAAACGTTAACAAATAAGTATTGAAGCAGAATATTCTGTTAAACACGTTGTGGATTTTAAGAAATCATTATGTCTATCTTTTTTCAACTATTTATGGACTGAGGACAAACAGTCGAGGAGCTCCGTGTCGTTCGCTGTGTGTCTGAGTTGGAGAGTGACAGAGAGGGGAGAAGTGGATGGACTATTGCATACAATGTTTTTGTAAAAAAATTGACGATGATAATAATTTGAATGTCAATACATTATAAATTAACTTTAAAGCCTCAAACTATTCGCTACAGCGCTAGTTATGTATATCATTTGGATTCTGTGAAATTAGAAAAAAGGAAATGGCTTTATTTCAAGTTCTACTCAATGCTGTGATATGGCCGCACCAAGCACACACACAGACTTTTAAATGGGAGCTGTTGTTTGAATAGAGGAGACGGCGTTTGTCACAGAGACATTGATGTTAAGATATTTTATTTCAAAGCTCCGTCAGACGCTGAGCTTTGCTTCCGCCCCGTGATGATCGGATCGCAAATGAAAATATCAAACAATATGAAAATAGAAACGACGGCCCAACCCCTAGTAGCTGTGGTTTGGCAGATCTGTACACTCACATTACAGAATCCCATACTACTTATTGACAGCGTCATTTACAATGACCATCACCTTCGCGACTGAAAACCCTTTCATGAATATTCAAATTTCAAACATCAAGTAGTAAAGAGGAGTGGTTGGTTTACAGTTTTGTCCAAAACGATAAGAATATTCAGGCCAGTTTTTCTAGTCGGGCTCAAATTTCTTTGCTTTTATTTGCCACAATCTTTTTGTTAATGCACTCAGCATGAGCCACATTAACTGTTCATCCGTGAGCTCAGAGAAAGGCATAATCCTGTTAAAGAGAGTTTGAAATCATTTCACAGTGAGAGCATTTTTGTCTTTTAAAATTCCCACAGCATTGCAGAGAAAATAAAAAAAACATCCTGCCTCATGGATGCGGGACGTACGTTGAGTGCTCTGAAGTTCAACTTTGAACTTCGGTTGGAGGTGTTCTTCCTGGGATCCACATTTTAATCATCATAGTCGAAGCAGATGCAACAAACAGTCTGTTTTCACAGCAAACAAAGGCAAAGAATCATCGTCCTCTTGATACTTGGCCTAGATCCAAACTTTGACAGTATCTACAAAGACAGTTCTTATAGTTCAGAGAAGCGCTGTGCACAGCAAACTGTCAGACCACCCAGTATCTATGAAAAGACTCCACAAATGTTCTCAAGGCATAAAAGCCAGACTGCTTTTGGTCGACATAACAGTCTAATCTCATCCAGACTTTGGCGGTGGCGTGTATTGAATCTTTCCTGAGCTTTGTGTTCAAAATTTACCAGAGGAAAAAACAAAACATTAGACAAGAGGCCTCATAACTTAAGAGCCTTGAATCTGTTCATGAGCCGACGGTGTTTTACGAGGCTACATTATTAGAAGATGAAGTTGATGTACAAACAGCGTTAGTCCAATTATGTAGCAGCAGCTGTCCCTTTGTGCCCAGATATCAGATATGTTTTTTTTTTTTTCTCTCTTTTGCTGAAATAGAGAACAAGCTCAAGATGCTCAGTAATCCATTCAAGAGGATGTTGTAACAACTGCAGCAGAAAAAAAAACTGAAGAATGAGGGCAGAGAGAAGAAGAGCGCTTCAGTCATGTAAAGCTCAGCAGAAACAGAAGGGGGGGGGGATCAGCGTTCTCTGTTGGAGGGAGAAATAGACAGATATGTTGAGCCAGCGCTGGATTTTTCTTTCACAGGAACAAACACAGATATAAATACACCCACATGCACATACACAAACCATTTAAAGTGCACAGCTATCCACCTCCAGGTGACCACATCCCATTTCTGCTTCTCTCGCTTTATTTGGCCCATTACGGGGCTAACAGATACAATTAGTGGAGTTTAATGAGCTCTGCAGAGATGAGAGTTCTGCCTGCCGCTCTCCGCTTCACAGCTACAGAACCTCCGGGGTTCAGCTCCAACTCAACGAATGATGCGCGTTCCTCACTTTGCACCATCTCTGTCTCTTTTATTGGCAGCATGTACATCTTGCACTCAGACTGTAGGTGGGAATTATGGTGGCATTATATGCATTTGTGCACATGCCTGTAAACATGCAGAATGTTCCATAGGGGCAACCTGTTTATGGTTATCATGTGCACATTAACTACGAGTTATTCTAGGGTGTTTAAATTCTGTTGCGTGCTGTGTTTTAATGAGTGCATGGAAAAATGCATGCAGAGTAGGTCTATAGATAATTATTGTTATTATTCAGCTTAAACAAAAGTCAAAAGGCTGTGACATTAGATAAAAAAAGAAAGATATACAATGCTATAAAAGAGAAATGCAGTAAATGCTCACTCTTTAAAAACTGGAATCAGGAAATATGTGACATATTTCAAAAATATTGTTGATGGCATAATCGATTGATCAACTTCCTTTCAGCACAAAGTAGAATGTGAGCATGTTTGTCTATATGTCCATAACAGGACAGTAACTTCTCTGCCAGGTGGTCAAGTCAGGTTTAAAACAGCAGCTCTGTACAGATTAACTAAAGTCAGATTTAGTGGTGTACTAATGTCGATGCTTATTGAGCCTAGTTTTCAGTGAAGATATTTGGTTCATATCGATGTCCCACTTCCATATTCCCCCATCAGACACTATAAACCCCTCAGAGAACTTTTGAAAACACTTCAAACGTAATCTGATCACGATCAGATCTCTTAACAGAGACTGATCTCTGTTAGGAGACTGATGTTAATTGAAAGATTGTTGTGTTCTCTTTTGTATGATCTTTTATTATGTTAGGCCTGGGAATGTTTCTGGCTTCAGTGATTTGATTGAAGTGCTGGAAACAACATCAGACTACTTTAGTTTACAGGCATGAAGAATAGCAATAGGCCAATACTGCAGTGTTTTATTGTTATCATTAGGGGGCAGTGTTGTATAGCAATACTGCCAAGGCAGATCATTTACTCTGTGGAAATGTGTTTCGATACTGCATTCCTTTTAACTAAAATGTAACAAAGCACTCTACTTAGATCACCTCTGTTCATCATTTGAGTTCTTGCATATTGTGGTTTCCTGACTAAATTGCTTCAGTGACTCGTCAGCAGCAGCTTCAGAGTCGTGGTCTTGGTTACAGTTCACCCGTCTTGTCTCTTTATCTGTACTGTCAAATGCCGTGTCAGAATAACATTTTCTGCATGAAAATAGGAATTTTTAAATGTTTTAATCAATAAAGAACCCCACAAGCATATCTTAACCTGCCTGTGTCAGAGCTTTAGAGCCCATAAGAGTTAATCGTTGCCTAAAATAGCTCCTATTATGTCATGTGTTTTGTTAATGATGCCATTAATGATCTCACACATTATTGAATGTGGACTTTTATCAGTTTGAACTAATAGCCCTTGTAGCCCATCTTTTCCGTTTGCCAGATGTTTAGGAGGTGAAAACTGCCTAATTATGCACACACTAAACCAGACCCAGGCTTCCAGTTAAGCACCAGAGGAATCAGTTTCACCAATATGAGCACAAAAGGATTGCTCCCAGCTGGAATTATCCCCCATTATGTGGCCATTGGAATCGTTGATGCAAACCTGTCTGAAAAGTATATATTTAAGAAAAGTAACAGGCCAAATTAAACTATTCAGCTTCTTTTTATTAGATGTCACTATGGCAGAAAACAGTTAAAAGTTAAAAGATGGTATGAAAAAGGTTTTCCTGTCTGATGGATAAAAGTTACAAATTTGGTTTCACACTGGTTATTGGTGTGTAAAACTGTTGCCCACTCTCATTGAAGACTGCTGAGGGAATTAACTTAAAGTGTATTTATTTATACAGCCAAGGACATAAAGAGAAAACGCCTACTTAAAGCTAACTATTTAATAAAGGTCAAATGGAGAAAAAACATTCTTATACACAATAATATCTTGGAGGGATATAATAAGTAGTGTTTTATGAAGATTTCCATACTTTGTCATACAAAACCATTATTTTCAGTACTGTTACCAAAACTTTTCCCTCATTTTGGAATAAAAATGTGCTTTTCTACCAAACTCTTTTTGCTATTTAACAAAAAATACATTATAATAACAATTATGAAAATATCAATGACGATCTGAACTGAAACATACTAACACAGGGAGTAAAATATCCCTTCTTCCCATATGCACAGTGCTGTTGGTGATTTGAGGGTGGATGCCATCCCGACCCATTGCTTGGAAATGTCAGCCACGGTGAACGTTTTTTTTTTTGGTTATGTAACACATTAATCTATGCTCTCTTTTTTGTTTGCGTGGGCTTTTGCGTGTGAAAGAGGCTTTATATTTGCACCCTAAAAAAAGACCATTCCCCCTCTCCTTCTCCTAGTAACAGAGAGAGTACCAAATGTTTAGTTGAATGTGTTAGTCTAGTCTTCCTGGTGAATATGCATTTAATTAATGAACACAATTTATATTTAGAAATACGCGTATACACTATTTCCCTTGCTGCATACAAATCCTGTTCAGTGTTAAGTTTTTCTATACTTCACACCACCATGAAGAAGTTGGATCAGTTTGACCTTGCACAGCTCAGTGCATTGCAGCAAATGTGAGTCTGTCATCAGAGACCCAAGAAATGGATTTTTAGCTCATCACTTTCCACATTTCTCAACACTTCTCTAGATGTCATGTGTGCTGTGAACAATTTCCCATGAAATAAGTCCCCTTTATCTCGACTTTAGCCTGACGGCGTCACCTCGTCCTACTAGGGTTACTGCATACATTCTTTCAAACATTTCTCATCGGCAGTGATCTCATTTCCCCTGGCACCCAGAGTTCTCCCTTTCCTAACAGATAAAGGCCTGCCAGGGTGCCATCCTTCTTTCTCACATGTTGTGCTGTTCCTGCTCTATAGGAGGGCATGTAAGGCACTTTATGATTTGCCTACGCTGGCTAGACACTGACAGAAAGAAGAAAGGAGACAGGAAAAGCGCAAGGGCTGAGCTGGAATGACAATTTTATATTCTTTGCATCCATTTTGAACTAACTACGGAAATTTTAGGTCTCCTTTTCCTTCAAACCTCCATATCTGCCTCGCTCTCGTCAGCTTTCAGATTTGCTGAAGGCAAAGGGGGAAATCTATTTCAGTTTTGCAGATTAAGATAGAGTGAACGCAGCATTGGTGACTGGACAATCAATATGTGGCATTGAATACACAGGGTAAAGGTTACTGTGTGTGAGTATGTAAAATCTCTGTATTGATTTCAGTGCGTAGTGTAGCTTTCATGATCAATGGCAATGAATTTTAAGTTTATCAATAATGTTTACCCTACAGTGGCAATTTGTCGAATCTGTTGTTAGTTTATAAAATGTTTTCCTCATTCATACTACAGTGAAAGCGTTTCACTTCTCAAGCAGCAAACTGATTTTCTTCGACCGATTTCCCGTTTCTTTTCAATGCCGAATTTCATTCTCCATAATTCACATGAATACAAAAACATTTTGGGATTTAAATTTAACTGTATGTTCATAATAAAACATTGACTATTAGATAACTTAACATTTTCCCCCAAAACTGCACAAAGTTATTGAACCTTCTCTCATTTAAAAAAAATCTCAAAATAAAAGTGCTCCAGTTACTGGACAAATAATATGCATATGAATTGCTTTATATCCCAATTCATCCAACAACCTTCAGAATACAACAGGTGCAAAATATCTATCCTAAGAACATACCTAGGGAGATCACCAGGGAGCTGAAAAGTGCCATTAACAACCGACTTGCTTATTTGCTTTATTGAATGTAATTTCCAAGTAGGCTCCTCACTTACCTTTAAAGCTATTACGTCTCCAGATCTGAAGCGCACAGCTGCTCGGTATGCAGTTTGTTTACCTAACTTTACAGATGTTCATAGTTAAAGGATTCAGTGTGGACAGAGAGCTTCTGATGTTTCCTAATTTTAAAAATGTATTAAAAATTAAATGAAAATGATAGATTGTGATGATTTGTTTTATGCCCTGCGACAGACTGGCGACCTGTCCAGGGTGTACCCTGCCTTCGCCCATTGACAGCTGAGATCGGCTCCAGCACCCCTGCGACCCTTAACTGGATAAGCAGGTTACGGAAAATGGATGGATGGATGGATGGATTTGTTTTACAACCCAAAATAAATATAAACAAAACATTTTTTAAGAGCTCACACAGCTGAATGAGCTCTTAAAAAAAATCATCAAAAGCACACAACAGATCCCCACTGATTGCACAACCAGAGCCAAATGTACATCCTGACATTATTTGTGTTTGACATTAAATTATTTCACATACAACAAAACTGTGCTGGCTTGCAAACGTGTTCTCAGGATATTAAAATGAATAGTACACATTTTTTAATTTACAACTACCTGCATGTTCATCATTTAGCCAGCAGAGGGCACTAAGAGCAAGCAGCTGAAATCACATCTGCCAGAGCTCCACTGGAGGAGAGAAGAAAAAAAAAACAGAAAACAGCTTGAGAGAAAATGTTGCCTTTTGCCTTTACACAATTGAATTTAAACTGAAAAAGAAATGTGTACGACCACTCACTGGCTTACTGGAATCCATTGTGTGTTAGGACTGTGTTTAGAGAGGTGAACTGGTTGGAGTGTCTGTGAACACAGGCGACAACCAGCCTACTCATGTATTCAAACATCTGATGTCTGTAAAACTCTCACTGCGAGGGGACACAGCCTTCTTCTCCAGCCCCCTCTTTCCCTTCTTATCTCTGCTTTCAGTGCCGACATGTCAAATTTCCAACTCAAAGCTTGTTTGCTTGGAAATGTCAGCCACGGTGAACGTTTTTTTTTTGTTATGTAACACATTAATCTATGCTCTCTTTTTTGTTTGCGTGGGCTTTTGTGTGTGAAAGAGGCTTTATATTTGCACCCTGAAAAGACCCTGTGCAGATTCTTGGCCTAAAATCATCCTACTCTTCATGGATTTAGCAGGTTGTATTTCTTAATTTGGCTGGAAATGTGCCAGTGCATCCATTCCAGCAGAACACTAGATTTTAATGGTTCAGAGTCCGTATCAGATGACCTCTGGACAGAAGGTCAATCCTTGATCCCTGTGCCTCCCTTTATGACTGACAAAGCTTTAAGTTTGAGGTTTTAGCAAAGTTGAAATGCTTGAAAGAGTGATAATGAGACATAAGGGGTTAGTGTAGCAGCTCATGAAAAATACAAAAGATACTTATTCTAAAAGGCACAAAAATATGGAAATTGCCTTTTTCTCACACTCTTTCATTTATCCAACATTACCGCCATGTGGGTGGCCTCGGAAATAGTTGTGATGACCTTTCAAAAACCAAGGGGGATTAATTGTAAATGGAAGCGGGTTGAGGAAGTCTGTGTGTGTGTATGTGTGTGAAGAGACGGAAATACAGTAGGGCTGGCTATTTTTTAATGTGGAAGCCAAGCTGGAGAGGAAACCTGGAAGGAGAGGTTTGCCAGGGACACACAAGGGCAAGAACAGGGAAACAAAACAGGATGGCTCTCAGGCCGACGTGGAACATTCTGAACCAGAAAGGGCGTTGACAGAGAAAGTAAGTGACAGAGTGACAGTAGGAAACCGATCTCTGCACTGTTATCTTGTGTTCCTGCTCAGAAAGAGGCTGGCAATACATCAACAAAGGAAGAAGTATGTGTTTGTGTGTTTAAAGGCGCTCTGATATTAAAAGCATTTTATACACACTTAAGCCTATCTGCACTCATCATAGGTAGGACATATAAAAAGCTATCATTTTTCCTTTTTTAATTGTCTTTTTTTAATGCCACCAGATTAACAACCAACTGAAATAGAACTAATGATCCATTTTAACTGACTTTTATTGTTGTGTCTTCCTGTAGCTGTGCAATCTCTGAACAGCTTGAATGACCAGATTGCAAACATCATGGTGACCGGTCCCAAGCCGCTGGAGCAGGAGCAGCCTGTCTTTCCTCCTCCGGAGAAGGAGCCACTGCAGAAGTCCATGACCCTGATGAGGCACCTTCTTGTGGATGCACAGGTACAAGAAACAATAGATTCAGTTGCTCTCAAGTAAGCATGTGGGACAAGAGAAGAAAGACTCAGTACTTGACAAAAAAGTTGTTGGGTGATTCATCACCTCAGGTTTTAATCCACCTGGTAGTTGAGGGGTGGCTGGTATTACTGGTTGCTCACTCCAGCATTTCTAACAGCATAAGGTCCATCACTGAATCAAGTTTTTCAGGTTCCTAGAAATTAACCCCAAAACTAATGAATATCAATGAAACCGTTGCAATCGTGGATGGTTTTGAAGTAAATTAGTGCTTTTGGGAAGAGTTCAATTTAGATGAACTTTGATATACAAATTTGCTCTGTTGACCAGTTGAAATCTGTCGAAACTTTCAATCTGTAACCCATCTTGGATGAAGTCACAGTGTCACCACCTATTTGAGGGATTTTTTTGCTGTGCTACTTTCATGTTGTGATCATTGCATTTACATTTATGTTGTTTAAAAAAATAACCTTTTGCCAGCTTACTTCCGCAAAAGTCAACAGGGGTAAACAGGTACAAGGGTAAGTGTAGGCTACTGTCAGAATATAGGGAGCATGTTTTGATACTCTAATATTACAATATTTTATTTAATATGTCAATGGATTTCAAGGGTAGGGCATTTTGATTGGTTTTATGCTTCATTATACAGTGATATAGCCTATAGTTTGTCAAAATAAAATGGAATAAATGTGATCATTGAGATTAATCAACTACTCAATAATATAATTATATTGTCAGGTCGTTCGCTCCTTCAAGCTTCTCAGACTTCTGTCCAAACAACGTGGTTAAGTTGTTATGTGCATTTTTTTCTTCTTTTATAACTATTATCTGACATTTTATAGCCTAATCGATGAAATTGTTTGTTAAATTAAAAAATAACTGAGGGCTTATGAGGTTTAATAAAATAATCATTAGTTGTGCAGTGAAGACACATGTAATCCGCCTTTATAAATTGCCGGATAATGTGCTCTTGGAGAACAAAGGTCAAAAAAAGGTGCTTGAATTTGTGAAATCAAAAGCGAACATCCTAGTTTGTGCCAATACCTGGCAGACTAGTAGTTTAGGAGTAGACTTCATGCTTCATTTTGCACCAGTGCAAATTGTTTGTGAAGACACAGAATGCTATTTCTGAGCTGCTCTGGCAAAGGGCCTCAGATGAAATGAAAATATTGACTTTGTGTAATAGGGGTGCAACAACAAGGTTACATTTCCTCTATCAGAGTCAATTGCCACTTAAATTCCCCCAGTGCAATGACAGATACACTGAACAGAACATGGTGCTCGACAGTCTTCTACTAGTTCATTTGTTTTTTATCCTCACCCCCTCTCTCTTTGACTGAATCCCCCTCCATGTCCTCTTATTAAGAGTTGACCCCCAGTGTCCTTTTAAAAAAGAATATTCTGTGGCGTCAATCACCCAAGTAAGCAGCTGTCAGAACGTTTGAGGATTGATGTTGTTGGACGGCTAGCGTGGCACCTTTTGCTTATAAATGATTTTGCTGAACCACTAGTGTTGTGTCGAGTGGAGGCGACAGGGACATGACACTACTGGCAGCCTCTCTCCTCCGTCTCTTTCCCTCCATTTTCTCCTCTTGTTTTGCTCATGTTCTTGCTGATAATTTCACATAACCTTTGTGATGGAAGAGAAGGAGATGAGAGGCTGGATTCCTACCCAATTAGGGGAGGGAGGACGCTGCCAGCTGAAGTGGCGGTGTCAAGAGTGTGATTGAGCTGTTTGCGATTTATTGCAAGCATATGCTTGTTGTGTTTGTTTGTTCCATCGTCATTTGTATTCTCTCACAGAAATTCTAATTAATTTGAGCTGAAAAATGCGCCGTATGAGCGACAATGTAGCAGCTGTTGCTGAATGGAAATGGTCATGAACGCCAGGCTTTAAGTGCTTGCTCGTTGGCCATTTTAATATGTTTTAATTTATACAAAACTAAAATGAGTTACAACACAGATCCAAACAAAGTGCCTACTTATCATTGCTGTCTTTTTTTCGATTCTCTCGTCTATTTCCCTGCGAGGCGAAAAATCTTCTTTAATGCTCAAAGAAAATCCATTTGCACGCCACGACAGGAGACAGAGAGACGACTGAGTGACTGCTGACTGACATTGAACGTAGAAGTTGCACCCGAGGGAGCGCTTCCCTGTCCCCCTGCTTTCTCCTTATTCTTTCACTTTATCTCTCATTCTCCCTCAAATAGACAGGTAGCCAGCTTTCTTTCAACAACACAGCAGACTGTCCTGTTATTTACTCACAGTCCAGTTTCTCTCATTCTGTCAGCATTATTTTGAACATTGTTCTCTTGGTTTTAGTCATAGCACAAGGAAAAAGTCACTAAACGTGTGTCGATCAGTAAGAATAAAGAACAATGTCCTTTTTTCCCCCTCAGAACAAGACGCTTCTTGCAGTATAAAGTGGCTGATGTGTTAATATCAAGACTATACAAACCTTTGTACACGAAAAGATGGTGATGATAGAAAACAGAAAACATTCATAATAAAAGATAATATATATATTACAGGAGGGATTTTGTGGTCAGGGAAAACTGCAAAAACTTATCAATGACATTTAAAAAAGTTTATTTATACATGTTCATGAATATTTTGACATTATCTTGTTTGACAGTTCAATGCCACACCAGATTATGTCCCCAATTAGTTAAATCCCAAATCAATAACCAATCCCTTTTAGAAAACATAACAACTGACAAATTACAATGATTTGTCTCATAACAACCAAAAAACATTTGAATGAATACCTACATGTATAGGTTGCTAGCCTTGGTTCAAAATTGAAAATGAAATATTTTTTATCTAAGGCTACAGGAAACAGAAAATAGTTTTTAAAAGTTTAGATTAATATGATATTCAAATTTTGCTAAAGGATTATGAATATTTTAAGTTTAAAAAAAGAAAAAGTCTTCTGTGTCCTAGATTCATCATAGATCACTGGAAAGAACAATCAACAAACAACACATGGATGATTTTGATACTTTGATGTGAATTATATTTTTCCTTTATGTGAACGAATTAAATGATTGGCCACTTTATTTTGTTTTACTTGCATCTTGACGGATCCCCTGCAGTTCTGCAGTGACTGAGGGGTGTGCACGACGTACAAGCTAAGTCACACACTGACTTCAAATCTTCCTTCACCTTTCTCAACTTTATCATGACATATTATTAGAACATTTAAATTTTAACAAACCACTACTATTGTCCTGCAACAGACAGCTCACTGCAGAGCGGCTCCGTGAGGATCTTTCTTTTCCTCCAAGGGCCCATCTGGTGTGTATCCTGCAGTCAAGCTGGGAGGAGATTGGCTGCTGAGCTTTTGCCTCCGACCCTCTCTCCATCTCCCCTTCCCGTGCTGTACCCGGCTGTGACTACATTAGCTGTGCTGTCAGTCATCGGTGGAGGGGAACGGGGGGAGAGAAAAGGGAGAGTTTGAGCACAGGGGGGGATGTGGACGCAGATTGGAGGCCATTAAAGGTGACTTTGACAGTGACTGAGTGGAGACACTGATAAATAAGATCTCTCTGACCCCTCTGACCTCCACTCGGCTCTAATCATCAGTGGAGAGCTGCAGACACGTCTGTCACTCTTACAGAAAAAGCAAAGCAGACTCATGTGTCTTTTTTTTTTCACAAAGCAAACTTGCACAAAATTCTAGAGCTAAAAACAATTAATACAGGAACATATTGGATCAATATTTCATGTAATGAATTTTTTTTAAAAAAGGGCGTAATTGTGAGCCCATTGTAATGCGTTTCGAACACAGTGCAAATCAATATTGCTGGCGTTGCCGGCTATTCTGAGAGGATCAATATTCTATGCACAAAGTGTACAAACTTAGCTTTGCTAGCAAGTATGGTAGATTTATAAAGTCTTCTTTCTCTGAACTCAGCGACATGGATACAGTATACTTTAAGTGCCTGAAAGCATGTGGTTTATGGAAGTAAATGGATGGTAATTTTGACTTAAAAGCTGCACTTATCAATATTTTTATTCTAATAGATGAGAAAATTAAATGTAATGTAAAGGGTGTCACTCTTACTGGTGAACCCACAGGCAACTTGTCACCCAACCCCCCCACCCTCGGCTCCATTTAGCATTTTGGTATCTTAATGCTCATTGTTTTGGTTTGACAGCTCACAACTTTACTGTTTTGGTTCAGTATCAGTGCTTTCATCCAAAGATAATGTTGCCTCCATGTCTGCTGGATGTGTTAATAGGCATCTGTTTTCTAACATGTTCATGCAATACATCAATATAACGTGTATCAACTTTTAAAATTGATAAAATGCCCCCATGCAGGCAAAAGACAATTAATGCTGCTTACATGACAGCTTAAGCTAAGGTAGTGATTGAAATATAGCTAGTGTAGACAGGATATCTTGGTCTGTTGCATTGTATCAAAAGCACATCCTGTGCGCAAATTAATATTTCAACACAAAAGACTGACTTCTACATCTATTGGCCAATAGTGCTGGACCTTTGCCCGGGTTCATGGAGGAGTGCAGGCTGCCCACGGTCTCTGAGGACTGGTGGGAGGGGCTAGAGAGGGAGCCAGTGTGATGGGTCTGGCTGGGTCAGTCTGTCCCTCTCCGACTGGAGCCTCAGCTGGCCCTCCAAGGGACGGTCCTTACTGATGCATAATACATCACCATGGTCCCATCTGCCCTCTCAACCCGTCCTCTGACTCCACCAGGCCTGTCTAATGGGCCCTGCTCCAATGAGGGACAGCCGTGCGCTACTATGGCGATGGCTTATTGTGGCCCAGCTCAATCCCAGAGTGTGACAAATGAGAATGTAAATTGGGTAATTTGGTTCAAAGAGAGCTTTGTCTTCATCTACTGTCAGAAATAGCCGGAGTGTTTCCTGAGCTTCACATCTAGAAGCTCAAAAACATCTAGCAGTATTTTCAAAATGCTAGAACCAGCTCCCCCGAGTTCACTGCTTCAGTGTGGTTTGAATTTGAAAATTATTCTTTCATATCAAAGGCAGGAAGCTTGAACTTGAGGTAATTTGTTTAGACGTCTCTGTGATAGTTGCATTTTCAATTATTTTATTCCTATTTCTGTTTGCCTTTTCTCATAGTCATAATTGCCCCATCTCTGTGAATGTTATTTGCAGTGATAGTACTTATACAGACAAGGTCAAACCCCTGTCATCACTAATGCTGCTGCGGCCAAGAGTATTGTACTCAATGAAATGCCCAGGGATATCTCATCCATTAAGTGATAGTATCCGGAAGGGAAATTTTAAATGATATCTTTAACTCTTTATCTGTTACTTGCAATCTTTTTTGCTTTTTGGCCACACAAAAATGTAATTGTCAGTGCAAGATGGATGATATTACTCCTCCAGCTGGTGGATTTGTATGTTGAGCAGATTGAGACTGACGGCTTATCTTGTAAGGAATAAATTGAAAACCATTTCATTACAGGAATACAGTGTTGAATGTTGCCTGCAGAGAAAAGAGCACTTTGTCATAGTGAAACAGTAATGGTATGGGAATTGTCCTGAGTCAGGAGGAATTCATTTAATGTACGAAAATGCGTAATTTTTTTGCTGAATTCAAATTTTTCAAATTCAATTGTATGTTCATAATAAAAACAAAACTATGAAATAACTGGGAACCAGTTAAAAGCCAATTTACATACAGTATAGAGAGTTTGACGGGCTTTTGGGTTGCATGAAAATACTTCTTATGATCCTACTAGACTGTCCAATTATATTCTGTTACCTGACATGTATGGTAATTATTTCTCTCAAATTGTGACCATTTACTCTTTGCAACTTGCATCCTACAAATGTCCCAGAAGCAGCACTGAGCCGCCAGTAATTGTGTCAACAGACAACAATTAGATAGCAGTTGGACATAGTGCACAGCAAACAAAATCTATTTAAGATAAACACAGATATACAGTAGAGTCTGAGGGAATAATTGGCAAGGAGTTATAGTTAAGTGGACCCTTATAGTTTATCGCTGATATAACAGTACCAGCACATGCCAGCAGATGAGTAACATGAAAGGTTATCCACCAGAAAACAAATGTATTGCTCTACTGTAAAATGTCCTGCATAGTACATATCTAGGTCATAATTTCTATATAACCAAATTTATGGGATCCTTATCAAAATGTTATTTTAGGCCATTTGCACCACCCTACATTGATTCTAATAAAAGTGTATTTTGTGCTGTTTCTGAAGTTCAAAAAGAGGTTTTTAGTATTCTGAATTATTGTAAAGTTTTTGTATGTTAATTTGAGCTAGCTGTATACTGTATCAGTCATGTTTTAGGTTTTTGCACATGTTTTGCTAACTGCTGTAATGCAGAGAATCTTTCCACTCAGCTTACATCTAAAGACCCATTACATGGAATAAATCACGGCATGTTTGAAGCGAGCTCTCTGCAATGAAAACTGTAAATGACTATTCCATTGATTTCGGAGGTGCGCTTAACAGAGCGAAGGAAAGAGCTGATGATCGTACAAGCCTTTAACACACTGCACAGTTTCCAAGTCCTACTCTCAACAAGCTTTAACCCTTTCAATCAGAGGTCAAGGTGTGGCTCTCACAAGGACTTGCACAAGCCATGGGAATAGCACCACAACATGGTTAATAGTCTGCATTGATCCAGAATGCAATGCCTCAGAGATTCTGCAACTCGCAGCCCTCCGAGCTGGTCTCCGAAACCAGCTGAAGCAATGACTAACTGTCCTTTCCGGTCTCCTGGGATACGGAAAGAAAAATGTGCGTCCTTCAAGGTGAAACGCAAGCTTGAGGTCAGATTCAAGCAAATGGCTAAGTACAGACATTTAACCCAGAACAAAGTGTTTTCAGATTGTCGATTGGGCTTGAAACGTTGGACTCGATCTCCTCAGGGAAATGGCTATATTGGTTTCCCAAATCATTTGTGTTTGATTTTGCCATTGAGTGAGGAGGCAGTTTCAGCTTGATCTGGCTGTAACGAGTGTGTTGTGAACCCCATGTGGGATTGTCTGCAAAGCGATACAGGACCTTTTGTTAGGCTTTGATAAACAGCGATTATATAACAAAGCTAATAACCATATTCAATTTATCCACTAAACTTCTATATACTAAATGGCTACATTAACTTATTTACAATATTAATTACATTATATTATCAGACTCTTGCTTTTTATTTATTTTAGGCTGTGAATGCATTTGGTAAGGATTGAGTATTTCTGTATATGCCATTAGACCTTAAGACTCACAGACTGTCTAACAATGCATTTAGTGTTGTGGCTAATGGACCCAGAGCACATCATTTACAGGAAACCACTGAATAACTTATACTTTTGGGTATTAAATAGAAAATTAGCTCACTGGCCAAGTCAAACCTAGGTTGCCAGGCAACCTGGCTTGTCAGACAGACACTGTCACGGACAGCCATGTTCATGGTTAAATCTGTTTTTGTTTGTTTTTGTTTTCCATCAGCTGTTTTTCTTGGCTTGTCATGGTAGAAAGACATATAATCTCAAGTGTAGTATACCCTGGCACTGCATGCGTTTTCCATTTTATTTTTGTTTTTGAAAGCTTTTTGCCTTGTGCCAGCTCACAGGAAGCCATGGTTATGGTCAAACTAAGAGGATTGCAAACAAATAGAAACTGACAACTACAGGTAGTTCAGTTAGTAGCCTCTTGGTCACAACGGCTAAGTGCTCTCCCTCTTCATGTGAAGAATAGTTTCAGTCTCAATGAGGCTGAAACCCTCTCCTAATCTAACTTGCTCATCTATTGATGCAGTCTTAAGTGGAAACACACAGTTGATGGGACTGTTCCCTCAGGTGTGTCTTTGTGCGTTCACATGAGGCAGTACGTTACTATGGAAACAGGCCGTCATAGGCTTATTTTGATTGTATAAATTATATCTATAGGAGAAGAGGTACGAGCCATGGCTTGTTTATTTGTTAGTACCTCTTGCTTTGTGTTTCTGCTCCCCGTTTCCTCCGTGTGTTGTATTCTTCATATTACCTTGCAGAACCTTCTATCTCCCGAGATCAAAGGCCCTCAATTCTGAATGTGGTTTCAGAGCTATATTTGTCTGCCTCTGACGCAGATGTGTGCTCTGCTCATAGCTGCACAGTTCAGCGGAGGTTAAGTCATGATCCTGAGAGGTGAAAATGCTTCAAAGCTATATATAAAACATATGGTCCCATGTATGTGTTTATGAGCAAAAACATGCACGTGGAGTCACCACTGCCTCCAGTCTGTAACCTGCAACAAGTGAACTGCACCACAGAATTTACTTTGACTTTGCGTCTTACTGTCAAGTGCAGCACGGTATCCCTGGTAAACAGCTGGTCGTATCGATGTTACAACACTGAAGTAAATCAAACTTGACCTCAGGAGGTTTAGCATAGGTGTGATTGTAAAATCTGAAATCTGCATTATGAGTGATTCAGCTCATTACAATAGCTCTCTGCTCTGTACGCTTGCCTGCACAGTGGGAGTCATGTTCCACATAGTACTTTTTATTGACCTGAATATTAGAAAATGCTTATTACAAGACAACCCCCTTCCTTTTAGATTACATGCTTTTCGGTGAAGACTTTTTGAAGATAAGAAACCCTCTTATTAAAACATGATCATAATATTGTTATATGCTTAGGTTTTCAAAGTCTTCCACAGTGGGCCCCTTTTCAGACAACAGTGAGACAACAACACGCCCTAAAGAACAATGTGCCCATCCCCATTCAAAATATTAATATTAATATTGATATCAATATTAATATTAATATTAATATTAATATTAACATTATTATTATTATTGTTATTATGATTTGTCTCACTTTGATTTGGGGTTAATCAAGCTTTAAGTTTTGGAGATACAGTTGCCAAATTGGTTAACTGGTGCCTTGTAGTCAGTTTGGTCTGCATTTGTTTGGATTTTGAAAAATTAGCCCCATTGAATGCATGATTCTAAGTACTGGATTTATGACATTATGACTGACATTTTCTATGATGTATAAGCTGATTTATGGATTTTTATTCCGAATGGACATTGGAGATAATTATATCCTCAGAGTTTAATTTGCACACAGTCGTATTGAATCTAGAAATATGTGTATAATGTGGGAGGAGTACAAATTTTGACCTTGCAGCAATCAGGAACTGGGGGTATTTTAATTGCCTCCCTATGAGACTAGTAACAAATGTAGAAACTTTGTATCACTTTCAGGGATGTCTTCACACCACCATGTATATTCAGATGTTGTGATTTGAGAGTAGGCTTTAGCTATATTTTGTTGGAAAGAGTTTGTAACACTGCAGGGGGCCTGAAACCTATCCCAGCATGCATTGGGCGATAGGTTGATACGTCTGTCAGGCTAACAAACACAGACAAACACGCTTGTCATGGTCACATTCACAGCCAGTGGCTGCTGAAAAAGTATGTGATCACATTTCCTCTCAGACAGAGGGGAATCAATAAGCATATGATGAACTGTGCTTTCCTTCCTGCTGCCAAAACCTGCAGCTGTTGTCGGTCTTGAATGTCGGATTCATTGTCAAATAGATTTTTCTTCTTGTCAGATGTTTTTGCAATTTCTTTTAAACACAACAGAAATTGTTAAACCCGAAGCTGCTCATTTCATGTGTCTTGATGGAAAAATAACAGTGTGAGCCTTGCTTTGGACCGTGCTGATTGAAAGATGATAAAAAAGCTTTTTGAAATATGTGTTGAAGGTGACGTTGCAGACACGTATCACTTTAGTTATCACGGCAAGGCGTGTCGGCGGGTGAGCAATTAATTCTGTCCTGATCTATGATTTGAAAAGCCACTGATGCTGTCATCAAAGGAATCAATGACTAAAGAGCAGACTTAACAATGCACGGCTCAGCAGTGTTTTGTTTTGGAATAATCACTTTTTCAGTGGATCATAATGAAAAAAATAATTAAGGGTTGTATCATCTTTGGAATCATTAACCTGTTGTGCTCAAGCATGAATTGAGGCCAGCCCTTCTCCATTTCAACAGTTTTGAAGAATATCTGTGTAGTGCAGCTGTGGGAAAAGCTTATTGGATCTTGTGGAACCCTTGAGATAAGAATACCCAGTGCAACACTAGGAATTTGGGTTATAATTGGCTTCAATTAAATCTGATTATTTTTTCTCCATTATTGGGTGGATTGATTTATTCTCTAATGAAGTCCTGTGTTGAAGGCATCCAATAGCACACAAGTATTTTATACCACAAGAATAACATAATGACTACTCTCTAATGTAAAACTCTAAAATTATATTACACATTTTTAACAGCCCGGCTTGTTTTCTACTAAGGGTGAGTAAGCTCATGATAACTAAAAAATAATCTGTTGGCAGGTTTTATAGTCTTCAACCATAAACTCTTTCCATTGGGACAACTTGAGTCCATCCACACAGCAACACAGCATATACCTTCAAAATAAGATGGAAGAATCGGATTGAATTACCCTACGTACTGCTACTTACTCTGCTCATCCAACCACACACAGATCTACGACACTGTGTGGCTCATATCTCTAATGCAGATCCTTCTAAATTGCGAGACTCCAAGGTCAAGGGTGGTACGCTGAAGGGTGGTATTATCCTTGTGGCAAATGAACCATCCATCCGAAAAAGAAAAAGAAATAGAAATGAAACAACTGGTGAAATGGAACTTAATTCAGTATAAGTGTTAAAACAGATGCTGCTAATATCTTATTTCAACGGTTAGATTGCCATAACACATTTGTGATGCATAATTATAATCCCTTGGGCATATTTCTCTGTCAAGACTCTCCCTCCCATATATAGCACAAACATAACACTAAAAGCAGCAGCAAAAAGCTAAGGACCAAAATTTCCAAAAGGGTCCGATCTCTTCTGTTTTTCAATCTTCTGTCTATTACTTTGCTAGGGAAAAATTCTGTCAGCATTATGCCTAATGTGGAGTGATACCAGTCTTGTCTTTGATCTTGGGCAGTGATTATAGACTGTAAAAGTAGACAGGATAGATCTCCTCGTGGTTAAATACCAGAATAAATGGGATTAGGTTTTGGTTTCCCATGAGGTCAACTGAGCCTTCCTGCAAAGCTCACACACTAGGGATGAACACAGTGCTGCCCGACTAATAGATAACAGCATTTTCCTTTCCTCATAGTGCCACTAAAATGTGTATTTCTAACTCTTTCTAATTTCAGAAGACTGTCTCTTGTAGACTGGATTTGTATAAAAGGCATGGCTAAAATTAATTTCTGAAACCCTGGGTAGAACAATGAATTCACATATTTCATTGAAGTAGTTTAGTGAGGGCCGATGCCAGGTGTTTCTATTAGCACAGGCCTGACTATATATTTCAGTTCAGTGAGCTTTGAGTGTAACCTAAGACCTATAGTTTCATGCCAAAGTAGAATATCCAGCTTTAAATAAATTGGTTGCCGTGACAGCAATAAAGACAATGCCCCATGCATAACCAGGAATCATAGCAGTGTTTCAGAATGAATCAGTGTTGTTAATATTCCTAGTTCATCCAGCTGCAGAGATTCCCAAAGATTATTCCACAAATCTGAAATTTTGACAAATTATGACACATTTTGTCCATGACAGAGGATTTTGTCTTTTTCTTAACATTAATAAAAAATATTTCCACCAATAATTGGTGCCCAAAAATTCCCAAGATGGCAGGAATTTAATATTTAACGCTCAAATTTCTTTTTGTGAACCCGGGTATGTAGGCACATCTTGGGAGGCAGACTGCAAAAGGTATTCCCAGGATTGTTATAGTATTTTTTATAAAACAGAACCTGCAAAGATACCTTACTTATGCTGAATACAATTTCTACACATTGTAACTTTAAGGGGGGTTGTTGAGTGGAGAGAGTTCTTGAATATTATCAACCAACGAAGGATTTTTGCATAATCAACATTACTATTGACATGACGTGTTCGATACGTTAGCCACCACTGAACAGTTTAAGAAGGCCCTGTCTGTGGTTTCAGACCTTGTCAAAGCGACAACAATTGCTCACATACGCGCTCACATACACACACACATGTAAAGTGGCCCTGTACTCCTGTACTTTTTCTTCACTTTCTGTTTAAAGGCCACTAGAGCTGGCTATTTTCTGTATTTTTGCTGACTCTGTCTGGGCACGCTTGGGCGTCTTTCAATTTAGCCTCTTCTGATAACTCAGCCTCCTAGATAAATATTAAATTAGAACAAATTACCCCCACTTTCTCAGCAGGCCATCGTGTCCTCTTCCCCTGAGGCCTTAAGCATCAGCCAAACAAGCACTGCTGCTATCTGTAATTAGGAACAGAAAAACAAAGCGCACAGCAAGGCGTTTCACCTGCTAGATTAACGCCCTTTGCATTATCGATAGTAACCCTCCAGCTGCCTCCCCGGGATAACTGGACATTATTCAGATCAGCTCTGCATATTCACAGAGGAAGTCACAAATGCTAAAGGCAGAACATTTCTTTCACTGAATCTGCATTTTATGAATTTCCCACAATAAAGTGGAGGATAGGATTTCAGATGGGCTTTTTAAATTAAAGATAGATGTGCTGCGCTGTAATGCTTTTACTTCTTCGACATGATGAGTGTCTCATACATATATACAGAAATAATCTTCTTGCAAATCCTCTTCATGTTTGTTTTTAGCACTGATTCTAGGTTCCAGAGAAGGTTGTAATCCTGTAAGCCTGTTTGAGTGTGTAACATTATTAGTATAACATGATTTGGATGGCAAAAGACAAGTGAGTTTGATTGGGTGTCGCTCCCGGGGGAACACTTTTGGATGGAGGTAATATTGTGTAGCATCTGACTGTCTGGCACGAGTTATTAGATGGTTTGTGTGATAGGGACATGCTGCCATGCTGAAAGCTGCAGATGGCTCATATTTATCTGTTTAGCAGCAGCAAAACCTCAGTGTGACGCAGTGAGAGCAATATCCTGGAGCAAGTATGCAATTTGCTTTATCACTGTTGTTAAATCAATCTTTATAAAATTGATATACCTATCCGTCTTCTAGCCCATCTATTTATCTGGTATTGGTCTTTCTATTTATTTTCCTGAATTCTTATCAAACCAGCTTTCTATCTTTTTGTCTATTATATATTTATGCTACTCTGTCTTTAAACTATGTATACAATCACTGTACAGTATGTATGCGAGTGTATGTTTATAAACTGAATAAACACACACACACACACACACTGAATTTCTCTGACAGAGCATGTGTTTTCGCCTCACTGTAGAGTGAAAGTATTTTTTTTTTTTAAACTTGAACAAGTCATGTGTAGATAAGTGACGTTCGGCTTACAATAATGAAACACTTGCTTTCATCTGCGATAGGGCCAGCCATGGAAACCAAAAGAAAAGGAAACGGCATGCATTCATGGTACTCTATGCTGTTTGTAATTAAAGCATCCATAATGGTAAACAAGCATTTGTTGGCATTAGGGAAGGATTAGGAGGAACAGTTAATAGGAGACTGTACATAAAACCAAATCAATGATTCACTGTGATATAAGAACACCACACAATGTCCTGTTCAACTATGCCATCACCAGCAGGTTATAATGGATGGAATTGACAACCAAACTAAATAAGTCTTTTGTTAGTTTTGAGGATTTGTCCTGTTTTGGCATTAGACGTAAACATGGGTTGGTATAAGCTGTTTGAAAGAATGACCGATGCTGTTGTTTCTCTGTAGAAGGCAGTCTCTTATTGGCACATCTGCAATGCAGTTGCAAATTCTACTCGAATGTCTCTATGCAGAGGATTTGAAAATGGATATAATGAAACATTTTTCTAGACCATGTGCAATCTTTGTAGCATGAAACCTCCACAGTGTGAGTGCGTGCCTGGAGAGAATTGATAAATGTTTAACATTATTGCAGAATCTGTCCTTAGACATGTAGCTGCAGTGTGACCTCTCTGTGAAGACCCCGCTGTCTATTATCAAATAAGGGTGAGTTAGCGGTCTCCCGTGGTTTGCATGTGGATATTAATGGCTTGCAATGATTTACATATCAATTCCAGACACTATGTGAGAAATTAGTCAGATGCAAACCATGAGCTGGTGAATTGTGCAGGGATATGATTGACATTTTTCAATTAATACAGCCAGATGAATTTAATATGTTTTGTGCATTAATTAACTGGAAGAAATGGAAATGACCCTAGCTAAGGTAGAATTATCATGATATATGCACGGTTCTGCTGGGGTCTATTACCCAGCTACAACCAGGAGAGTTAGAGAATGCAGTCATTTCTGATTGATGTCGATTCACATTAACTTTGATGGAAAGGTCTGATAACTTCATTATCACACTGAGCTCCTGCCAAATTAAAAGAAGGTCAGACTTTCTGCGTCTGAATTCCTCCCAATATTTGCAGTGCGGTGGCTCTGTTTGAAAAGGTCAGCTGATCGCAGTGTGTAAACAGCAGTGTTGTAATGGAAGAGGCTGCATCTCTTTGATGCATCACACACAGCAGTGTGTTATGTGGTTGTTACTGTTCAGAAAGTATCAAACTTTGTTTGGCATTAATTTACCCTCACTGGTTTTCTGACTTATTAATAAGTTTTAATCCCCCCAAAGGCATTTTATTACATATTGTTGAGCTTCAACAAACTCCTCAATAATGGCTTAAACAAAGCATGCTAAGATTTCTCAAACAGCAAAGCATGGCAAAAGTAAAAACCCATCAGATTGACAGATGATGCTATTTCACATAACAAAGATTGAAATATATTAGGATCAATACTGACAAAGTACACGGTAAAGTGTCCTGACTGACAGTTAAACTCTTGACATAAACATTATTTATTATTTCAGCTTTCCCCTTATCATTCACCTTGAACTATGAGATTCTGCCACAGCACTATAAATGATGCCGACAATTTTTGCTCCCAAGTTTTGACAGAAAGTAAGAACGACAAACCGCTCTGATGTCAGAATGTGTGTCACTGTCATGAAATATTCATTATGTTTGCCGAGGGTGTGCATTCAGTTTAGAATAAGAATAGCTGGAATATTTCAGCAGCACACCATTGATCTGGGCCGTGAGTGTTGTTGAATATTGATCATTCACTGACTTGACTGAGCCCTGTGGAGTACACTTCCTAGTCGTTTCTTCTGTCTTTTTGGAAGAAGTGAGATTTGTCAAACACATAATTGCTTCTTCCTTATTCAAGTTTATTTCCCGCTGTCAAAATTTACAAGGAGGAAATATTTTTGATTTATGTGTTTCACTGTGTTTCTCTACCATTCTGTCTAACTTAGTTTATTGAACCTATGTGTTTGCCTGTGGACACACTTATAGTGACAAGGAAAGGATTTCAGTACGGTTCCTTTTATTCTTCCTCTCTCTCCCTTCAGTTAATTACACTTTAGCTATCTTTGATTTTGTCTTTTCTCAGAGTTACCTTCTATCTGCTTCTGACACAAGTTGTAAATAACAGTGAGAAAGGCCATAAATCATGTTAATTCTTCCTCCAGACCTCTCATGAAGATGAATCACTCATATGCCTTTAAGGTCCACCTGTGAGTCTTGTCCCACTGATATGAATATAGTGGAATTGTGGGAACTGTGCACAATAGCAACCCTTTGTAATGGAGGATGTGTTGAGGCACAACATAAAACCTTTTTAAAACTAGCTGTGAGATCCTAATTTAACATAAGAAATATTGCATTATCATTTAAGGATTAAGGAAATATAATTACTTCCACTGAATGCATAATTTAAATGCATATATAATCAGTCAATTTATTATGTTTTTTTATCTATCAGTGTATTAATCTGTAAAAAGCCAGACAGTGAAGGCTGGACTGTTATCATAAACTCAATCTAAAGCACATTATTTAGTAAGGCATATTAATACTATTAATTTGTAAAAAAAAAAATACTATTTCTTGATATGAATTTGGGCTGGAGGTTGGTCTAATCGGCAGGGAGAGAGGACTCTGAACCGAAGTTTCATTGTCAGACACAGAAGCCCGGTGGATGAGGAGGCAAGAAAAAGAAATCAATAAAATATCACAAAAGATTAACTTCCATGACATGATCCTCATCGGCTGCAGTTTTCGAGTGTCACCAAGGTCCTCAGCATTTTTTTTATATATTCTGACTCTTGTGACATTGAAGGAGAGCCACATGCTGACACCCACACTCACAAACACACAGCAGGCGAGCTGAATGACTGACATGTTAATATTTACCTCACCTCGCGCCTCTACTTACTTTACTGCTTTAAGACTCCACTTTTCCCATTATAATTGACTTCACAGCGGTGCTCACTGTGCTTACTGAGTTCAATCATATTTGAGTACACAGCTAGCGAGCTAATCCCAAACATGCAGAACTCTGGACTGGACTGGTAACAGCTGCAAGGCATCCTCAAACACTAGTGCTTCATCTCCCTATTGGCAAAACTCAGATTAGTCTCTGCAAGAATTTTTTTTTATCACACTTTTGAGCTTATCTTTCTCTACCTTCATTTGTTGTCCAAACCCAGCTGTAGAGTGCTGGAGGATGTTGGGCCATGTGCTGCTCTATCAGATCAGGGTCAAACAGCGATGACCTTTTATCTGGCGACGCATAGACAGGAGTAATTGTGTTTAGATTTGAACTGGATACATTTGTAAGTAGCTTTTTTTTATAGGGAATGCTGGCAGAACAAAACGTGCATACATCTGTTCATCACCATTTGCTCAAAGCAGTCTTTATTAAGTTCAGTGGAGCATTTACACGGCAAATATTTGAGTCTGTGGAGTCATTTCTGTGCCTTGTTTCCACAAAATATAATAATTCTGAACTTTTGAATAATAGTGAGACACGTATCCATGACAGCACAATACTGTACGTCACCTTCACATCTTTGAGTCGAGTTACTGGCTTCTAATAATGAACCACTATCTACAAAAAAGGTGATTTTTTTTGTTTGATAAGGTTCATAACACATAACTTTTATAATTTTCCTACACTGAAAATTCCACTTATCTTACTGACAATCAAAACACTATCTAAATTATGTATTTACAAAAAAAGTTCAGGGTAATGGCTTATATTATTGTGTCATATTCAGTTACCAGTACAATGAAGAGTTGGCTTTAAATATATACTTATATTTGTTTATGTAAAAAATGATTCTTGTAATTTATTAAACAACCAAGTGTACACAGTGATACCAATGTTGGCATTTACACTATGGAGCAGAAACTTTAGGAACACTTACCGGTCCCACACAACAATGCATAAGTACTTCACCTCCTACAACACAGGTGCTGATTTTGGCTTATCCTCCTCTGCACTGGCTGTAATCACCATAGGTGTCCATATCCCATTGTTCCCATAATCAGCAGTTAAGCTCTCGGTAAGCACTCAACGCTAAATTCATACTGGAGGTAATGAGTTAATTTGCAAAGATCTGCATATTTTGAGGAGAAGAACAATGAATGGAATAGCTGATTCCCCACGGTGTTTGAGAGGCTGCTCTCCCCATCCCTCAAATTGATTATTGTTTCTTCTCTGTAATCATAATGACAATGGGAGTCTACTTAATTCTGCTGCAAATTAATCAAGTGTAAACATCATTTGGTATTAATATGAATTGCATTAAGTTACAAAATGAAGTTTGGTATGCTCCACTAGATCAACTACATGGCATTGAGCTGAATCCAGACATGAATATCAGTGTTTCTCATTACTTACCTAGGCTGTGGCGGCCCGCCAAAGTTTATTTTGTTCCACCACAGTTTCATAATTAACCAAAACTATTTTCAAATTTCTCAACTCTCTGCCTAGCTCTTTCCGGGTGCATTTCCTCTGTAGCGGTGCGCAGCAAATGGCTCTGGTTTGTTGTGCTGCGATGCCAGCAACCCCCCTGCTCTGTCTTGGAACATGGACGCGATCTGGTGTACTGTGCTTTGTGAATATGAGTGTGAATGTTTGCCGTGTCATCGCCATTCATACCTATACAACCAATTTGTTTATGATTAAATTATTTACTTGTGTAACGTGTGAAAATACTTTGTTGTATGTAAAAGTCGTGCAATCAAGTGTAACTTAATTAAGAGTACAACAATATACTTAAAGCACCAAAATGAAAGTATGCTCATCATGCAGAATGGCCTATTTCATGTAATATGTTTATTATTATACTATTTATCTCATTAGAATATAATTATTGATGCATTAATGTGTTTCTCACATTAATGCTGCAGCTTTATTTGAACTACCTTCTATACTTAATAATTAGGCCACTGCCACTGCTCAATATTACATAATTAGTTGATTTATATTTTGTATTAAGAATCTGAATCTGCAAAGCAGCCAAACTATAATATTGTCAAATAAAAGAAGGGAAGTACTAACAATATTTTCCTCTGAGATGTAGTGGATTAAGTTACTTTCAATGGAAATACTCAATTAAAGTACAAGTACCTCAAAATTGTACAGTACTGAGTAGCCTAAATGTACTTAGTTCCATTCCACCACTGCTTGAACAAGAGCACAACATTGTTACAAATGTTTAAAGTTTCATGAATCTAACCTCATAAATTTGCTTTAAGAGTGCACCACATTGATGCATTAAACTTTATAATGTCCAACATTTTCCTCAGGGGGATCATGAGGAGCATGTCCATCCATGGCCTGTTGTCTGATGACGATTTATCTTTTTATTGGTTTAGAATTAGCTTATGAATTGGCTACTTGTGAAACAATCCGGCTTTAGCCTACCTGTTATTTCTCAACTCCAACTCCAGTCACAAATCTCCATGTGCTCATTGGACTGTTAACAACGAGCAGGGCAGGGGAAAGTGAGGTCTTTGCCTGGATATCTGCTGGCTACATTGGATCCCCAGAAATATAGCTCCTTGCCCCCAGAGGCTTACCCATGGGCTCCAGTATTGGGTGATGGCAAATGACCAGACTGTAAAAACTCACAACAAAGTGAAGTCTATGACCTCAGCACTCTGTATGTTACACTGTGTCATCATGATTCATATCAAGGAGTAACTGTAACACATGCAGAGCTCAGATCGGTGATGGTATTAAACACTGTGTATCAACTTAGGCTGATTAAAAGCCTTTTAGACTGCTGGAAGTGAAGTGATAAAGTCGTTATTCCTCACCCATACAGATATTGCACTGTTCAAATAATAGTACCGACATTATCAGAAGTACCTAAAAGGCAAGGCCTTAGGAGAAAAATAATGTAGGGGGCGCTGTCACTCCAGAGTAATAAATGTCCTTTTTTGGCTTATTTTAGTAACTGCAAGTCTGATTTAAGTACACAGGACAAAACAATTTCAAAGTATAATTAAATTCTTATCAACAATGAATTTGAATTTCAGTTTAACTTTTAAATATACTGCTTTACATTTGGTTGGCTCTTAACAGCATCGTAAAAATAAGTTCACTTCTTCCTCTCATATTGTTACAAATCAAAGTAAATAAATCAATTTTTGGTATTTTTCCAATTCCATTTTTGCTGTTGATAAAGTGTTGTCAGCCAAGTGCTGTGCCTTTTTTGAAGGAAAGTGGTTTTGAAACGATGCATCAAGCCGGCCAGCATCAACCCCCCCTACAGCACCTAAACAGAGCTTCTCTCAATCCTTGTCACAGAGATGGCGGCTTCTGAATACTGAGCAGAGGAGACGGGAGCTGCCCCTCACCCTGAGACATAATTATTCTCTCCCTATCTCACACACAAAGACAGAGATACATGCATACACACGCGCAATTAACTACACTAAGTGAAACCGCACACACCTACACAGAGATTTTTAGTTCCTAGAACACTAACAGCATCAGACGTGCAACCACACACTCCCTTTCAGCAGGAAAAATGGACCATCTGTGAGCTCTCCAGGCCACCAGCCAATGACATTGTTTAGGACTCATTTTAACAGCAGTCGTGAACTGCATTTTAAATCTTCGTGCAGCCGTCTCCAGCGTTCGGCCTTTGAAAAGCCTTTTTTTTTTTTTTTTTTTTTGTTCTTGTTGTTTTGCAAACATCCTTGTGTGGATATGAAAAGAGCCGCTGTAATTGAACTAAGCTTCACTCATTTCTCAGCTGCGGTTTTATCTTAACTACAGTCATCTTTGAACACATTTACAAAGGTGGTAAAACATTCTCATCAGGCAAATGAGATTGTATCCTTATACTGTATTTTATGAGGTTGAATATTGAGTTGATTGAATTTTCTGATGTCACCAGATTGCTTAGTCTAAAATAATATTTCACATATAGTCAACATCCTCTACTTGAGTGTAGTAAGTAGGGATTTCAAATCAAGTCTCTTTGTTCCGTATCTCAACCAGAGTCCTTTTAATATTGGGTATCCATCGATACAGAGTTCAAACTGACACTTTAATATATCGATATTTTTGGGGTGAAGTGAGAATTTCAGGATTCTAAAGCATTTCTTTGCTCTTTATTTATGGTGCGTTTGCAACAAGCTTATATAGCCTACAGCACGTTTAATACAGAAGTTATAACAGAATGACATTCTCAACATATGAACTTCATATTGATAAGAACTTACATGAACCGTTTTAAATAACCTAAAAAAGGTCTATGTTGTGACATTATCACTGAATATCTCTGCCTCTAAGTGGAGAGGACAATGTGCGTGGGACAAGTTTGCTGACAATCAAAAATACATTTTTATCTTTGTAAACATGTTATTATCCTGATACTTTTTAGGCATTTTTTGGATAGGACAGTCATAGAAATGGAAAGAGAGGGGACATCATGCGGCATAGGGCTCGTGGGTTGTATTCTAACCTTGACTGCTACTTTAAGGATTCAGTTTAAATACATGGAGCGCTTGCTCTACCAGGTGAGCTACCGGGGCGCCCCTGCTACATGTTCTTTTTATGAATACTCATTACCTTGTGTATTGAATTTGAAGCTCTTTTAATGTGATTTGTGTTTTTTAAGCTTTGGCACAAAATCCACTTCCATTTTTAACACGATCATAACCTTCACCACCTTCAGTCGAAGGAGATCGAAAATATCACTCAACCAGATTCAGACATAAAAGCATTTTTGTCTTTTGCACATAAACTTGTGTAAGATCTTTGTTCCTTGCTTGTCTCACTCAAAAGGAATGTGTATCTTAATTCCCATCAAAGACAGCAAACCTATTCGTGTCTGAGACTAGCCTTGAGACAGAGCCAGGGTTCGTTTGGCCGTATGGTGTGCCCAAAAAATGTCTGTTTGCCATCACTGTCTGGATCTGCCTCACGCTGACAGTGGCAATGTGAAAGCGGGAGGATGTGAGCAAGAGCTTAGTGGGAATGGAACAAGAGATTAGAGAAATTGGGAGAGTTGGGATGAGGATACAGGACAGGCTATTCCAATAATGCATTCGCCACCCCTAACCTCCACATCCTTGTCAGACAGAATGGAAAACTTATCAGTGTGTCAACAAACTGTCTACCGGTTTGCATCTGTGTATTTTATTTCTTAGCCGGCAGTCTAGCAGTGCTGACGGGAGCGAGGACAGTAGAGGCATCTATCTATTCACTTGGAGCATGTTTGCTGCCTGACCTGAATAGCTCACCTCAGTGAGGTGATTATAATTACAGACTTTTGGATAGAAAATAATGATGGACCAGGAATATGAAAAAATTGAAAATTTTTAAACTTAAAGCGAAAACTAAGAAAACTTTTGCTTTGGAGATCCAAAGCCACTTCCTGACAGAGAAATTGTATCTTTTTTGTTTAGAAACCCAGTAGATATGTTCTTTTGTTTATTGGCACCGAATAAAAAAGCAGAATTAACTGAGAAATTAAGACTTTAAAGTTGGTTTTAGCAGCTGAATAGCATTGATTTCCGATAGCTGGTTCCATCTCGGATCAAGTTCTAGGCTAGCAGGATTCGCTTGCATAACTACTAAAGGCCAAATTGAAAGTAGGCAACTGTCTTTTTGAAAAATGTCTCTGCAAGCTGGTGTTTGTACTCAACCAAATATCTTCACAGAGAAAGAAACCTGAATATGGGATTTCGCCGGTTTGTACAACTCGATTACGAGTCGTTAGTGTACCAAAAATGTCCTGGCAATTTCAGTAGCCAAATTTCTTAGTCAAACATTCATACAATTTAGCTTCAATCAATGACATTGTTCTGTATTTGGAGAAAGTAGCTCATGAAATAAAAGTGTGTAGAGGGCTCCACAGTAAGGGGTTGAGAGATTTCTTTTGGCAACCATTTTGAGAAATTGGCAACCAATTCTTGGCATTTGGCTGTCATCAGCGGCAACCACTTATTTTACATGTAAAAAGAATTGACAATAAACAGCAAAATCTGCACCCCAAAATAAATACATTTTGAATATATGGAAATTTGTGAAGTCCTCGGAGGCAAAGTATCCCGACATCTTTGAGCAGGATGGGAAATTAGACTGCAAACCATTTACACACATGACATGTACACATGACGCAATTTTATTATTAAACTGACATATAACTACATAGTAATACAAGGTGACTAAAAATGGCAACCATATTTAAAATTTCTATTGCCTATTTGCACATCCAGCAGAAACAGATCCACAATAGCATTCAGTTTGAGTTTTCCAATATTCACTCTCCTTTTGGCTTGGTGGTTGTCTCCAACTCCTGTAAATATATATATATGTTGCTCTTCAACTGCTAAACACTCCACCCTATTACAAAATGTGCCTAACTTTGTTTATCTTCAGAGATAAGGAACTGAAGTATGTCCTTCACTGACACTTCTAGAATTCAACAGTGTTCGCTTTGTGTCAAAATGGTGATCTGTTAGTTACACAACTGTCTGTATAATCCCTTTGGTGTTAGGCAGACAGTTGCTGCTGCATGGAGCCATCTCTCTTATTCTCCCTCTCCTAAGTCTTATCCATTTTCAGATAGTTTAAACAGTGAAGGAAGGGGAGGGTTGAGAAGAAACAGATTAGTTCAGTTAGCATCATTTTTAAGTGTTTTTATAAGACATGTGTCTGTTCTCTTTCTTGGTTAGACATTTACTTGTCTGCTCCCTTTTTGCAGAAATGATCCTATGCATTTATTGGTATGAAAAACTGCTTTTTAGAAACTGACGCTTTGGAGCAGGGTGAGTCATCTGGCTTGTCTGTCTCGTCTATGAGTGAAGCCTGTGGATACAAACTCCTCATCGAAGTTGGTCTTCTCTTCATTACCAGACCAGCTCAAGTGTTGTTCACTTAATTTGACCCCCTTGTTACCTTTTTAACCCAAAACGGACTTCATTATTAGAACTTTACTTAATGCTAACAATGAACTGAGCTGTAGAATTGACCTTAAATCAGGTAAAGCTTTTTTTTTTTTTTATATAGACAATTAAAGCAGATCCACAACATCATTACTCAGCAAGAGTAAAGAAAAAAAACGTTGTAAAACTTTTCCCCTGCTTATAGTAGTGACTCATACAAGGAAGAACACAATAGTTTCTGATTATTCTGATTCTGTCACGCAGGATCTGTTGCCCCAATGTGAGCTCTCTATTTGTGGAAAGAGCCTGAAGGCATGGGTTTCTTTTCCTTTAGGTGCTACCCACAAGTGACAAGATTATAGACTTTCTGCACAACAGTGGGCATAAATGACAGCGACCTTGTATACGTTATGGGAACATCTCTATACTATCAGTAGCTTCTTCGATGTCTCTTTTCCTCAATATCCCCCCGATATTTCTCCCCTGCCATCACAGTGTGTGTTTATTTGTGTGCAATGTGTTCAGACTTTGCAGAGAAATACTTTTTTGCTTAGCCCCATTCTCCCCTAAGATAAACTGATCTTGATAAGAGATCAAGATAGCATTCAGCTACAAAAAACTATTTCCTTACTCCTCTGGGGACATTAAACATTTCCTTTTGCTAGGAAGATATAGAAAAACAAGCAACCCAAGAATGCACATGAGCATGGCTCCCGCATTACAGCATCTTTTCCACCTCATTGGCCGGCCTTTCCAGATGCTATCAATGAGCAGGTGATTTTGGTGCAGCCAGTAAGTTCTGCATTGCAGAGGCATAGTCTGAATCCCTACATACAGATTGTGGTGTAGCTATCTTTACCCTGTAATGAGATTTTCTGCACAGCAGCTACCCTGACTGCTCTAAGCAGAAAGTAATAAACACAATGCGTTGTCCTTCCTAGAGTTAAACAATAAAGCTTTTTTGTTTCGGTCATATTTTGATTTTTCTCAATGTTTCTTTTCATATGAATGAAGTTAGTTAAATGTGTTCTTGAAGATACATTGATGAAGTTTGTTATTGAACACACAAACCTACAGATCCGTGTGCCTGCATGCTCCTCACATAAAAGTTTCCTGTTGGACCATGCAATGATTAATTAATGAAGCTTATCTTAAGGGGAAAAAACTAAATTACATATCTTAGTCCATGGCTGTCTGTCTGAATCTTTTAGCAATTTTATGAGACAGCCCAGAAGAAAACGCATACAGACACAGGACACTGTGATTATAAAGTCATCATCACAAGATGATGACTTTATAATAATAACAACTTTATTATAAAGCACCTTCCAAATAAAGTTACAAATAATAAAACATAAAAAAACATAAAAGAAATAAGAAACACAATCAAACAGGTAAAAGAAGATAAAAATAAAATAAATAAATAAAATAAAATCTGTCAGATACATCTACTTCCTAAATTATAATACTCATAGTCATTGCAGTAAGACAACACAATTACTCTTTTTTTGAGAGAGAGTTACAAATGTTCAGTATTTTCAAGCTGTGGTAGTTTTTTTTTAATATAATGTTTTTAGATGAAAACAATAATGCATTAGATAAGCAAACACTTTGTTACAGTGAAATATGTATACATTTTCTGTAGAGTTTTTTCCCAACCACAGCTGGATTCTGTTTCTTTTGTTGCCAGGCAACAGATACCATCCCAGTGAACACTTTTGAGTCTTGACTGTTATTGCTTAGCAGCAAAATTGCATCCCAGTAAGTAAAAAATTTAACAAGCGAGGCTTAAAAACTACTGTATACAGACCCCAGCTCTGCAACGTTTTGCATGATTTAAGATGAATGCGGTTACGCGGCTGGAAAAGGTCTGCCACAATGAAGAATGGTCGCAGAGCCCTGATCCCAATCCCCACTGTTATGTCTTCATTCATATGCTAATCCAAACCCCCAGCACACCCACTAATTACTGATCCTCAGTATGCCAGTGGGTCCCGATTCACTCCACTGACCAGCAGACACATTCAATACCCCAAGGGAGAGACATCATTTATGTGATGTATAGACAGACATGAGTCATCTACAACTCACGTTCACATGTTTGCCTAACTCGCAATAAAGAAGCAACCAATGAATGAACAACTCCCAAAACCATTTTTTATGATTGTTTTTCATTGTTTAACTGCTGTTCCATATGGCTTCCTGCTCTTATCGACATTTTAAGTTTTTATAAACACTCTTTTCTTCATCACCTAACCTACAAATATGATAAAAACACACACTGTTATTAGTCCCATGTTTTACCACAAAGACCCACGTTTCAATGGCTCTGTTCATCATCTGTGATGCAAAAACAATAGATTTTGTCCTCGTCTTAGTTCAGTTTTAAAATCCAGGAGCACCACGGAGCGTCTCTCCTGCCAGGCTGCTGACAGAACTGTCAGCCGACGAGTCAATCACAATGGACAGCAGTAGAGAAGGTCGTACCATTGGCTGGTTCAAAATAAGTTTAGCTTACTTCACTGCCAGTCATCACTGGGGACGCCAACAAACTCGAACCACACTCCCCTGCCTCACGCTGTCTTATGCCTCATGCCGCCGTCTGTTTCCATTACCCCTCTCTACCTCCATCCCAGTTAGTTTTGTGTTGACATCATCTTGAGAAGTTTGTAAAGTTTACAGCCTGCCATGCTGTTGCCCCCCTGCATTGCTTTTTATTCAATGACGCAACAACAAAAAATGTTTTGGGGGGCAGCCCAGGGGGAATGTGTGTACCAACATACAGTGTGCAGGTTTGCTGTCAGGATACAAACTCCTTAGAAAAGACTGAAAGGGTAGGAGATACGATATATAGATGGATAAAAACAAATCCACTTACCAGCAGAGATACCACAGCCTCTTAATTACCCAGAAGGGACCAATAGACTTTTATGACACCTGACAAGAGATGAATTTCATTAATGAACATCAAGTGACTTTGGGATTATTAGTCCCCCAGTGTTTTGTGTGTGTGTGAATGAGTGTACAGTATGCGTGTGTCTGCTCCTGCCCTCCCCTGTGACTAATGTATCATATGCCGCAGCAGGGTCGTCTATAAATAACAACATGATGTTCATTTACTGAGCGGGAGGGGTGACTTGTGTCTGTGCAGATGGGTGAACGGGGGTGTGTGTGTGTGTGTGTGTGTGTGTGTGTGTGTGTGTGTGTGTGTGTGTGTGTGTGTGTGTGTGTGTGTGTGTGTGTGTGTTGCCCATCCTCTTGCTTACATACTGTAGCGGACGGTCAGTTAGGTTTTATTGGGGACCACAGTATGGACTTCAAAATTAAGTACACACACACACACACACACACACACACACACACACACACACACACACACACACACACACACACACACACTCAGAGGGCCTGAGGCAAAGACAACGGTACGCAGCAGTTGCTCGCTGCCCTGTGCAGTGTGGTGGCCGATTTGTGCGTACCACATGCAGGATGGGTTGGGGTCTCACTTCACAAAACCCTGGGAAACAATAACAACACAGCTGTACGGCTGAGTGAGTGGGCATGCTTTGACAGCCAAATGTCAGATTATAGCTCAGAAATGCAGGATTGAGTCGGGGTGTTGGGTGTTTAGAACTGGGCCAGTTTCCTCAGTCTCGGTGCTCAAAGACAACCATACAGAGTAGTTAATTATAAGTGCTTATTTTTACAACCAACAATTAAGAGTCTTCTGTCAAAACGTCTTTCCTGGGCTGTGAGATTGGATACTGAGAGCATGCAAACAGACTTTTTCCCCTCTAGCATTCAGTGATGTAAATTATTTTTTACCTAGTTTGTCAACTAGGAGTCCTTGGTTCAAGGTGCCTGCCCTGTCTCATTTCTAGAAGAGGCTCTTGGTATATGGTTCTTTTGGTACAGTAAACCCCCTGCTAAATTTCAAGGTTTAAAAATAAATTAATATAGAACTACCCCAAACATTCTTAGTTAAATAATGAGCCTCCTTTTGGTTTTGATCATTATACTCTGGGCTGCAACTAACTATTATTTTTGTTATTCAGTAGTCTTGTGAGGGATTTTTTGATAGTCGTTTAGTCCATAACGTTAGAAAAAAGCACAATTTCCCAGAGCCTCAATAAAAAGAAATCTCGAGATACCCAAAGATATTTAATTAACAATTATATAAAACCCATAAAGGCAGCAAATCCTCCCATTTGAGGCTGGATCAAGCAGATGTTTGTTTTGGGTTTGTTTTTTGCGACTGACCAACTAACTAATCCCTTAATATAATGAAGATGAAAATATAATGTTTTAATGGAATTTTTAAGGCATAAAAAATGTCATTGGTTTGCAGGAAAAAATGCCTTGCTGTGATACTGTGAAGACAGATTTGTTTCCATAACTATTATTGTTTTCGGTCCTCAACTGCTTCTTTGTCAAGCTAATGGCTTCCTTCCCTTTGTCAATGAGTTCATGGAGGGATGTGCATGCAGTGTACACAGAGAGAAGAAGAGGAAAAGCTTCAGTGTTTAGTTTTCACAGGCTTAGCCAAATATGTGTCAGTTCAGTCATACACACAATCGTTGAACCTCACTGCATTATCTCCTGAAGACAGCTGTGCTGAGGACCTCTGACTTCCATGCGCTTATATGGTTTAGCTCACTCCCACCCCCCTCTGACTTTCTCTGCAAATGGTACAGTCCATTTAAAAAGGTGCTTGTCATCTCTCAATGCTCTGTGTCCTTTCAACAGTCAGCTGCAGGGAGCACATTTCACAGGGGCAGTGCTGGCTCTCTAACACACATACACACACACACACACACAAACTCTCATGCTGTTACCGAACTCTCAAACACACACACAAACAGGCACGCGCTCACACTGACACACTCACACAACACATACACATTATCTCCAAAGATACTCATTTCCCCTGAGCTGGATGCCTCTCTTTCAGGGAAAGGACAAACTGCTTTGAGGATTTAACTTGGCTTTCTTATAAAAAAGAGAGCGAGAACAGACAGAAAAAGGAGAAAGAGGAGGGATTAATTTGAGGACACCTTTCTTCACTGGAGATGTACAACTTGTCAGCATGACACTTTGTCTGGATTCCCCTCTCCCCCTCAGGCAAAAATCCTGAAAATGATGGATGACAACAAGCAGTTGGCTCAGCGCATCGACGGGGCAATCCAGTCCGCCAGCCAGGAGGTGACAAACCTGCGGTCAGAGCTGAGCGCCACCAGCCGCAGACTGGCCGAACTGGGGGCAAGTGACTCTGCCAGCATGCTTGAGACCCTGCAGCAAAACCACAACGGTAGGAAAGTAGATTGAGACTGTGTGCTGAGAAGCTGCGGAGCATGTGGAGAAGGATGAGTACACTCTGATGCAGCTGCGCATAATCCTGCTATGTGTGCACGTGTGTTTAGGCGTGTAATATATTCGAGAGTGTGAGTTGAAAAAGCCTCCGCTCACGCCTCTGTCCATGGTAGTAAGTGCATATTCGAAAGTTGAACAAAAGAGGTGAGGGGTTTCTGGTGGCTTGTGTCCACTCTCAGTGCTCCAACAAATCCTCTTTCATGTTGAATAATTAACCTCCTGAACCTTCAAGAGGGGGGTAGAGCTGCTCTTTAGTGAGGGCAGAGTGGGTAAAGTTACAGCCTCTTTTCACTCGGGCACTCTGTCTGCTGGTTCATTCGGTTCACCTTTAACTGGGCAATGGATCTGTGTCCCTTGAGGAGGAAGGGGAAAAAGGGGGCTGGTTTCAGGGTTGCCGTGGGTTACTGTTACCGAGCGCTGTTTGAATGGCTGCCCAGTCTGTAGAATGCTGTCGTGTGTGTGTGTGTGTGTGTGTGTGTGTGTGTGTGTGTGTGTGTGTGTGTGTGTGTGTGTGTGTGTGTGTGTGTGTGTGTGTGTGTGTGTGTGTGTGTGTGTGTGTGTGTGTGTGTGTGTGTGTGTGTGAGCTGCAGCTGCTCTCTTTGCCCTTTTCCAACTTTTTGTAAACTGAGTTTGACATGTAGATAGGAAACAGATGTGTGTGTTTTTGCCTTTGTGTACATGCATAAGCACGGGTGGCTGCATTAGCATGTGTGGTTATGTGTGACCGTGCTGTCATGTCCTTTCAGCTTCTGGCACACACACATACTCTTGTTGTTTCCATAGCAGTCAGTGGGTACAGTGGGCCGGCTGATAGGATACGTTCCATCTTGGCTTTGCCAGCACTCCGCTTTGAAACCACATATCTCTCAGATACTTCCGAGATCAAGCTCAATAGAAGGTCTGCTGTGTTTCCTCTCTCACATTCACAAGGAGAAATATGTTGGCTAACTCTCCCTTCACAATGACAGAGAGTCATTTAGTCCTCATTTGACCTCTGTAGTGGTTTTTTTGCGCAGGCTCCCTTACACAGCTAGTCAGGAAGAGTTGGGTCATGTGTCAGCATTGTTTTCAATGGACTACCCCTGTCGCTTTGTTTTTCAGCTATTTCTTTCTGCTCGTGTGTTTGTGTGTGTGACTTGCGGTATCCCTTTAACCCCGATGCACGCTCGCACCCCTGCTGTTTCCATAGCAGTGTGTGTGCCAGTGTGAGTGACGACAAGCATTCCTCTGGAAGGGGTTTGAGCACTGATGTCACTGTCCCTTGTAGCTGCTTCTCTGCTCAGCTGAAATGATGCCCGAGATGTGCATGTTCAGTGGTGGAATTATATTCATTTCTAGAGAAGATTCATAAAACTCAAATAAATACCACCTTTAAAAAACACATTCTTAAAATGTTCCTGAAATGATACACATTAGGAAACTGACAGCTATCTGTAGATCTCTCTGGAGAGGGAATTTGTCAGAGTAGAAATACAGTGCTACAGTAAGTGCCCCTTTTTTGAACATCAAAAATGATACACACATCCTATTTATACTGAAGGTAATGGTGCCTGATTCCTGCCTTTGTTATTCCTATATATCTTCCCACTGTCTATGTCAATAAGTCTTTTTTTGTTCTTCGTTTCACGCCCACCTCTCACGGTCTGTTTCAACCCCCTTTCTCTTCTCCTAGCTGTTCTTTACAAGCCCGGGGTGTATAATAGAAACAGCTGGGGATAAGGGGATTAGGTAATTTATTACCAGTGGCTGTGTTGGGAATGGAGGTGTGTGCTCAGGGTCGCTGGTTCCTTGCACAGCCATCAGAGTGGGAGTCCTCAGGGAAGCTGTGCTGGTGGTGTGCTACCTGGCACTTCCCTACCAGCAGCACTAACCTTGCTAGCAGGCTAGCTTACCTTAATTGCATTTCTACTGCCTGGGGGTTTTCATTTGCATGTTACATTCATCCCAGCAAGTGCAAAAGTTGGGAATAAATGGCAGTACTTCGTGTATTAGCTTTCGCTGGTGGTCCATGGAGGGGTATATGCTCACAGATGTTTCTAAAACACACACACACAATATCTCCAGCCTCAATATCTCTCAACTTGTCTGTCCTCTGAGCTCACAACTATCCTCATGAGGTAGTTCATGAGCTTGCCCCTGGAATGTAATGGACTACATTTTCTGTGTCACTATGGGGCTGCTAATATAGAGGAATGCTGAGCAGCCATAAAACTGGCTCGAACTTTGTACCTGTGCCGTTTTCATTTTTCTCTTTTGTGAGAATGTCACGTCTAGCTCCCCCCTGGAGATTGAAAGAATGAATGAGTATCCCGTTCTAGTGCTGCCATATATCATTTGAGTTTCATCAATTTAGTTTTAAGTTTTCAGTAATGGTTGTAGTGGACAAAAAGCTTTTTATTCAAATTACAGATTTGGAATGAAATGCTCCTAACAGCCAATTTCATAGAGGTGCATACATGTGGAAAAACTCTTCCATCTGCTGTCTCCACTTTGTGTTTGACCCTCATAATCAAACCACAATTATACAAGCTAGATCCACTCTGGTTACCTTGATTAAATATGGCACAAAAACACAGAGCAAACTTCTGTGCTGTTAGTTTTATCTCCGTATTCTGTACAGTTTCCTGGTGGATGCAGAGTGTAAGAGATAGTGGCCTCCCCAGTATACATATAATAGAGGTAGGCCTGTGGCTACAATGAACCAAAACTTACATTATTTTACACTGACTGTTACCACGCGGTGTCGGATTTAGACAGAGTCTTAGAAATATCTAAAACACAGTTCTCAGCTGTTTGACAAGCTGCACTTAGAAGCTTTCCAGAGCTTTTTGCTGCTTCTCACAGTATTTAACAGCAGTTGAAATGCACTCTGTTGTCATGGCGATGGCTCAGTTGTCATGATGTGATCAGCTGTTTAGTCACTGCTTTTAAGCCCTGCTCAGTATAAATGAAAATACATGAAATGTCATGTTCTCGTTCTTTTCAATTAATAGTGAGTTTATCATTCTGTACTCGCATTACAGGCTAATGAAGATAGATATGCTGGTGTCATGTGCCTGCTAGCTACAATATCTACTGTGTTGACTGTTACAATTCCAACATGTATTTCTGCAGATCATTATGACAAATGTTTAGTTTAATGCCTAATCAACTGGAAACATCAGAGTAAACTGACTCATGGTGAAAACAAGACTAGCAGTAGCTCAAAAGTTAGCGAGTTAGCTTGTAAATGTTAGCTAGCAAGCAAAGCTCGCTTGTTATCTTCAATAAATGATCTTCATCGCCTTCTTGCCCTATACGGTGCCCTGATACAGACCAAAAAAAAATGCTAGGAGGAAATATTATGTATCATTGGGGAAACCTTATCGTTTAGTATTATCTTGTATAGAGACATATTGTTTTGCATTAATTAACTCATGCTAACTTTACACTGGCTAATGTAGGTAAGGTGCCTGTGTCAAATTATATCACCAGAACACATCACATATTAGTCATCAGTTTCGTTAAAATAAAACCATTCAACAGAAAAGGCCAGTCAAACTATATATCACATGAAGTTGTAACAAGAGGGGCTCTTAGTCTGTTATACAGTCATAGTATATATAAACATGTACAAGGATACAGGATGACATTAAACATAAGTCCCTTGCTAGATTCAAACCAGGGAAACTGGTTACATGTTTTGCAAATTAGAATAGTAATACATTTTTTTTTAATTTAGACTATGTGTCAGGGCTTAATTTTACATACAACTGATGCTTTTGACAGCTTTTAGAAGTCTTAAAACCTTCTGGTCAGCTGCTCTTCTATATATTTCTTTGTCTGTGGCCAGTGGAAACGGGCAGTGTTATTTCTCCTACTTGATATAGTCCTCTCGTGTTTAGCAACTTTGTTTACTTATCACTACCGCTTTCCCATACCTCGCAGAATGGCACTGACTTATCCAAAGCTTAATTTGGGTCAGAGTGTGAAAATATGCTGATACTGTACGTTTTTGGATAAAGCCTTGAATATTTTTCTGCAGTTGATTGTATTCTTACGACATCTCTTTGGGGCTGATAATGTGTATTCATTCAGCATTCAAAGGTTATGGGCGAAGGTCAGTTCTATTGCATTCAATAACTCATCCATTCTTGTAGTTGAAAGTGAGAGTATTTGCGCTAAGCGTGGTTGGTCAAGCATTCACAAGCTTATTGACTGCCGGTACATTACTGCCTCAACACAAAGGGCATGCATTTCTATCTTAACCTCATCAAAAAGTTTTACACGGTGCCTGGGTAATCATTTGAATTAAAGACAGATTTTATCCTTGTGATAATTAAAAATACTAAAATATATTTATCTTCGAGGAGGGGTTATCAAGGAATTCACCAATGAATTAGGCCTATTATCATTTAGCAGGGAGGATTTTCTGTCTCTATACATCATTAATGAGCAGACAAGCTCTGCATTTTAAAATGCTACTAAGATTACAGTTGTGTGTTGCTCTTTAATTCTGTTCACGAAAAGCTTTCTTGGTCATTGACACAAGATATTAAACAGGATTAAGAATATCGGGCGGCTATTTGCTTAAAAAGTAGCTCCATTAGAGGTGAATAGAAGAGCAAAGTAGACATGACAAGACTACTCATGCTTTAAATAATATTAGCCAGGGCTTGAACTGGACTGAAAAATGTGCCAGTTCTCATTACAAGTACATGCACCGCATTTCGTATTAGGTGTTGTAATTTGGTTTAATCTCTAATTCACAATCTCTTTAAGGTAGACACACCTCTCTCAAACTGGCCCCATCTGCAGTCTCCAGGTCAATGCAGTATTTTGATGGCCGGCCATTCATCAATTCAGGGCTTTGAAAGTGAAAGGTGAGAGGCTATGTTTTTCTCCACCAGCTGTGTCAGAACCCATTGGCATCTTACAACAGGAGAGGAGCAGCAAAATGATCTGCCTCCTCCCTGTAATCGCAAGAACCAGACAGAGTTGGAAAACTGTCTGGTAACATGGCATCTCAGTTGAATTGCTTTGCTCTCTGATCACAATTTTTACGAGTGCGTTAAGATCATCTCTGCTTAGTGTGGCTCCCATCATTCTGTGTACAGGTTTAACATTCAGTTGTCAGAATATTAGAGTGACGCTCCTCGCACCGTTACATTACATTACATTACAGTCATTTAGCAGACGCTTTTATCCAAAGCGACTTACAATCAGTAGTATATTACATATCATTCACCCATTCACACACTGATGACAGGCCACCATCAGACTCTAACTAACATTCATTCACATCCAGTCCACACCGATGGCAAGCCTTCGGGAGCAACTTGGGGTTAAGTGTCTTGCCCAAGGACACATCGACTGCTGAAGCCGGGTATCGAACCACCGACCTTCTGATTGGAGAACTACCTTGCTCTCCACTACACCATAGCCGCCCCCCCATTAACATCTAGAAGAGCTTGGACATTTGTATTCCTGCAGTGTGCAGCATTTACACATGCATACACTGACACATGTGATGTGAACTCTCAGTTCCTGCTAACACAATCACATTTATATATAGCTCTTACTAACTGCTACTGTACATGGAACATATAGCGATCATTTTGTTCCACAGCTAGTTTCTTTAACATCTACAGTATATCATCCCAGTGCTACTATCTATCTGCTAAACTGCTTTTAACATTTCATTTCCAAGTTAATATAAAATAAATAAAAATGCAGATTCTCAAAGGCACAACTGTTTTAGACTCACTGTTAATTCTTAACTTGTATAGATTAAATAAAGACAGGATTTGCATAATTTGGAAAGACACTCTTATATCTCAGGCACTGGAAAATGTCAACAGGCTCTCACATAATGGTCAACCCTCTTCAATTAGGATAATGTATGCAAAAAGCAGTCATTGGTATAAATATTTCCAGTTTTGCTTTCAAATGTCACTTAAGAGTACCGTGTGAGTGCTTTTACATTATACTGCACTCACGTTTATGAATACATACCAAAAGCCCTGGAAATATAATGTAATATGACTAGCTCAAATATTTGATGCATGAAAACATTGGGCAAATTTTGGGGATTCATGCTGTACGTTTCATTTACATGCTTTATTTAAAGAAGTTTGCTTACATTCCTGAAAACAACTCCAGATTCCAAAGCAGTGAACATTTGATCACTGCCTTTGCTGCATCAATTCCCAGGGCAGAAATATAATTTCCACCATTGTCTTCTTTTATGGTTAAGTTGTTTTCCTGTCAAAATCCCAGCAGACTCATTGAAGTGTAGAATGTCTTCACGTAGATTACAGGTTTTTGCCAAGAATTGCATTTTCTACTGTCTTTTGTCTGCTAAGACGATGTCTGGAAACATTTTGCAACATGTCATTACCTTCATATCTTTTTACACTTCCCCTTTCATTTATTTGATGAAGAGGGATAGGTGTAACACTGCTGTCACTCAAAAAGGCATTTGGTGTAGAATGCCAGCTGGTGACTGAAAAACAAAGAAACAAAAAGACCGGAAAGATATAACAGGGGTAATGCAATCATAAAAGACTGCAATGAATTATATCAAGCTGTGAAAATGGCACCAAATCTCATTAGTGTTTTTAGTAGATGGAGATGGCTTTTGAGTCTATCTCTGTCTATGGCGATGCGAAACTTAATGACTTGTGTGAGGCAAAATGATAGTCCTCTTCAGGTTTCATGTTTATGGCACGTTTTATGGATATTTATTTGACTAAGTTACCCAACAGATGGTTACTCATCAAAGCAATCTTGAAAAGTGCAAAAGAAATTGTGAATGCCACAATTTTGCCTTTGGCAAACTTCATTTAACACCTCTGCTGGCATCGACTGCTGTAACTTTCCTAATGAATCCCAAGCTTAGAAGGAATGGCCACCAACATAAGGTTGTATTTCAAATGGAACGACCCATGTCGGTATAATTAATAAGGCTGAAACCTGAACATGTGGATGAAGGTTGTAATTACTTGCCTATAAAGCATGTTAATGATAAGTGATTTGAGTCTGTAACCATATGCTTAAAGGTCATTCATTTACATACACATCTAGTCATCAAGTGAGTGAGAAAACCTTGTAAATTAGATTGATTACCACGTAGTTTAATGTTAATACGTCATGTGCTGCCTCTTATGTGTGTGTTCACCATATTCTGGTGTGTATTTACAGTGCTGCCACACAAACACACCTCACTGTGGCCTTGTCATAAGTTATTGAGCAGAGGGGGAAAGTGTTTTCCAGACAGTCATCAGCTATCAACAGGCCTTGACATACTAGCAGCGGCTTTGTTTGACACTTCAATTCTATAACTAATTAACTTGCACCCCTACTACCACACACACACACACACACACATCATATATTCTCTCCCTGAATAGACAATTTGATGCCCTTCATAGCATTTGGTAGGTCAGGTCTGTAGTGCATATTTGGGGTTTTGGGTTGGTCACAGTTTGCATTAATGAGTTTGAGTGGCTCTCGGGTATGTAAATTACTGTTGCCCTCTGTCCTTCAGCCCGACTTTCCTGAAAACTGATGCTAACAGCACTCTCACCACGACGGCAGATGGCGAGTGAGCTTGGTAATCAGTGACATTGCACATATTCACATGCCATGAAGTGCAAATGCTGAGCTGTTTCATGCAAAACTGTGGAAGCAGAGGGTGAGAGAGAGTGGACAAAGTGCTTTAGCACAGCATAAGTTGTACTTTTCCAACAGAAAGACATTCCAGAGAGATCTGGAATCTTCTGTAGCTCCATGAAGGTGATAGTCCAGTGTAATGGATTGTGCACCATGTGGATAGACTACTGTGAACAATGATTTAAAACTCTCATTTATTTGATGGAAAGCTTCATTAGTGGGTGATAGTAGGTGGTGGGCATTGTTTTTATACTGCATCCACTAGGACCCCCATAAGTCTCCAGATGGCCTTCATTTCATATGTTTGCCACAAGGCCCAGCTCATATTAGAACAAACTTGTTCCTCCAGAAAATGTGGAGAGAATCATTCGAAACTGTATCGTTGACAGTGATCTAGTGATTATAAAGAAAATGTAATGAGAAATAAGAACAGCTGTGTCTATACATGTTTGTTCTGCAATTACATCGGATGGGACTGCGGCGCAGAAATCTACACAGTAGAAGATGATAGTTCTGCTCTGTTGCCCCAGAGAATGGCTCCTAATAGCCTGAGATAGGAGATGAGGAAAGTGTGTGCTCGTCAGGCGCGGAGCCCCCCAGTGGTTTTTGAATGATTTGATGTGGCGGTGAAACGGGGAGGAAGGGGGTCCTCTGCGGGGCTTCCTATGATTTTTGTCAGCAATTATTCACAATGAGGTGCAGTGAGACGATCGGCTGTGGCAGTAGCAATGGTGACATGACGTGACATTATCTCTGTTCATCTCACATTTCCGGAAATGGTAGATAGAAATGTTGTGAATTTTGCCTATTTCTGTCCTCTGTTCCATGTCTGTGAGGCCTGTGCTGTGGTTTTTGATCGTTACAAAGAGCTGCAGCACTCTGTGGGGACGGTGTAACTCTTGACGTCATCCTTACACTTTATTTCTTTGCAGTATTCCTGTGGGACATCAAAATAAACATTACTAAGCATGAAATGTAAATGTTCAAATCCCGGCACCATTAATGAAATAATTTAACTGTTTTATTTATTTGTAAGCAGAGCAATGTTCATCTTCTTCTACTTCTACAACAGAGTGTTATTTTTAGATCTTAGCCGGGGTGTGTGAAACCAGAGATGATTAGGGTATTTTGGGTGTAGGTATAGCCGAATAGAATTACTGCATAGCTCTGCAGAGGCATTGCCTTGCCTCAGAGCATTTTCAGACATATGTACTGGTCCTGGGTCGGATTTCTTTTTGCGCGCATCCCACTGCAACTGTTAAGGAGCTGACAAATAAAGTGGGTCCTCGGATCAGTGATTCTGTATGGCCTTCACCCGAGTTTCAAACTGCTTCCACCAGCTCCCAAGGACCAGTCAAGGGAGCTGCAAGGGTGTTTCCAAATATCTTTGCCTTGAAATTGCTACATCGCTCTTGGAGAATGGCACAGGATGTTATGTTCTTGGGCTAAACCAATGACGATCAATGTTTAAAGACAAGGATCAGTGGGAGTGTAGAGGTACTCGTGTACAGCAGACACTAACGTAGCTATTCAAGTTGTAAACACTCCCCTCCGCCTCCCACAATTTGAACCTGACATGCTGCTTGGAATGAAGCCTTGAAATCTTGTTCATGGTGTTGGGTCTAAATACGTTCTCTATTGAGGCATACCAATAAGAGTTTCCTTCCTCTGTTGATGCCCTTTCTTTAATTTAGGCACTGGTCAGTTTGGTGATCACATTGGCTGTGAGCCCATTGGACACCTGTGCTTAAACCACATGTGCTGCTGTCAGTGTTGCTTGTGACAGAAAGCCAGTTCAATGAGTGCAGACACATTACATCATCATTGTTATTGCTATGCAACACAAGGTTTGATCGCTAGCAAGCTATAATACTGAGTTGAATTAAAGTAACAAAGGAGATAACAAATGCCAAAAGAAAGTTATTGATTGCTTTACCTACTTTTGATGAAAAGTAGGTTTGTGAAAACAAGATGTGGCATGACTAAGAAGAGCGTGCCTTCACAGTTTCATTATCTTGTCCAACAGCTGTCTAGGTAAGGCCTCCTTCAAAGTTTCCTCATGATAAATCAAAGCTAAGTTTGAGATATTTCCTTCTTTGATTTGTGAAAGAGTGTACCCATATGCAATGTGTCCTTTGTTTGGAAGAAACAAAATGTTGACAAAAAAACCTAACTTGGCAAAGGCACTCCTTGTTTTCCTTTCTAATTATCACATCAACAATCAGCAAACACAGACACAATGCTGTTTGTTCAAGTCCGTTAGTCAGGCCTGGCTGTTGTGAAAATGAGTTATCGTTGAGCCTACAATTGTCCATCTATCAGTACGCGGGCTGTCCGGCCAGCTGGGGCCTGCTGGGTTGGAGAGGCAGATCGGGCAAGCCGGGATGTCCCAGTGGGGGCAGGTGGGCCCTGCCATTAGGTACCATAATGCCCACTGGCACAGACGGGGCCGTCTCAGAGCTGTGTGATGGCGACGAGACGTGTGACAGAGGAGAGAGAGGGAGGCATCTTGAGCCATGTGTATGCCAACCCTGACAAATTGGATAAAGCCACCGGTGAATAGCGAGGGCAGTGCCAGTGTGAGGCTGACATATGAGGAGGACTGGCACTGTGGGTGGAGTGGGCAGAGAGCGGGAGGGGTGAGGGTGAGGGTGGTGGAGAGCAGATGTGTGTGTCATCACAGCCCTGGCATCATGCTGAAGGAGAGGAAGCATTACTTATTTTAATGGACGTAAACAGATGGAAAGACACATAAACAGAGCAATAAGTGATCTCCGAATGTGTGTGAGACAGTAGAGAGAGAGAGAGAGAGAGGACCTGCCCTTCTATAACAAGGCCAAAAAAATAATACTGCCGTGGGTGCTTTTTTCTCACGTACACAATGTCTGTCTGGGGATACTTTTCATCCTCTACCTCATTAGTTTTTTCACGTGTCATAAACCAATTTCTTTGCCTTTCTGCTCCTAATACCTAGTATGAAGAATGACTTGAAAATCATATTTTATCTGCTTATGCATTTGTGCTTTGAAAATGCCCACACACTTTCTTGCAGTGTCAGGTTAGCTGCAGTGTTTGCTCCATCAGAATAACAGACCACACGATGAGCAGTGTTGCCTGAAGGTAGTGGAAGTGATATCTTGACTACATTTCTATAGACACATGCTTGTCAAAGTTAATTGAAAACACTGAATTGCCTAAAGTGTATGCAGTTCAATTAGTGTTATGCTGTTATTAAATTGTATACTTGCAGAAAACTGTCATGTCATGCTGACATGCAAAAACATATAATTACCTCAAAATACAAGTGGCTCAAAGCCAGACTAGATGCTTCTACTCTATTATTTTTTTTAAATATTATTAGGTTCATGATTTCTTCAAAGAAGGTTCTTTGTTGAACCTCAGCCCTTCAGTAAAAACCCTTCTGAAACACTTATTTCTAAGAATGAAGATTACCATAAATTACAAGGAGGCAGGGAATGAAATAAGCACCTGCCACCTAACGAATTATAACATAAATGTATATTAAAAACAAAAAAAGAAATTCCTATTAAAAATAGTCAGGGTTACATGATAAATCTGGTATCACTGTTTACTATTCTAAAGTGTTTTACATAGATTTCAGAAGTAGCATACACTGGCAAGTGAGGAAACAATTTTAATTTCAGTGTTTAATTTCCATGCAATGATGACTCTCAAATGTGGACTTTGCTGGTAAAAAACTCAGTTGATACCAGGCAATAAATAATTAAAGTTCGCGGATCATACCAGTCAAAAAACAGGTGGCTAAAAGCCAATTAAGTTGCAGGTGTGCAATGAGTATTTTGCATCATTACATCAGAGCTCTATTAGCAAGCTGAAACAAAATTTCTCATTTACAGTTACAGATTTCTCACAGTTGATTTCATCTCAGAAAAGTGGGGAATAACACAAATATTTCTCCTGAGTTGCAAAGAATAACCTTTATATGTCTGTCCTGTAAGTATTGTTCATTCGTCTGATATAATGGCTTGACATAAAATAAACAAAGGCTGGGTCTTAGTAGTCATGTTGGCAGACGGAGAACTGCATTTGCCTTTATACCACTTAAGGATCTGTCCTGTCATCGTCTTTCATTTTATTGATCGGGATAATACTGCAATGACCGACTCTGTAGTTTGCTGTCGTTAAATTATGTAATGAAAACATTAAACGGTTAGTAAAAAGAAATCAGATGATACGTTAAAAGCAATCTGCAATCTCTTTGCAATGTTAAATATATTAAACTGCCATTGATTATCTGAACTGCTGGTCCGAAGCAGCACATCGGGATGCATGCAATGTAAATGGCCTATAAGACTCAACAAGCAAGGGTGTTTGTTTAGGATCGATGCAGCATTGAACCCACATGACCCTTAACTGTGGACCACATGACCCTCAAACTGAGGATGTGATGTCCGAGTCATTAGAAAGTGTTCAATGAGTCACTGTGTCTGTTTAAGGCCCATTGAATCTTTATCAGGAGGAAGCTAGGCAGATGCCTGATCAATAGGCCGGGGAAAAGGAGCAGAAGAGACAATCTACCAAATGTTTCTTTTGTAAGCAGTCACCCAAAGAAAGCCCCCCTAACCATCCATTGCTGAAAGAAAAAGAGTGCAATGTGTTCACGTTTTTGTTCTCAGTAATCTTTCATATATTTGAGACGGTTGCCATTTTAACTTTATTTCTGATGTTGTTTTCTCGTCTTCCTGATGTTCTATTCTTTTATACTGCTTGCTGTGGGTAGTGCATGGTCTTTTGACTACAAGGTTGGCAGTTTGATCCCCGGCTCCTACTGTTCGCATAGTGTCCTTTAGCAAGACGCTGAACCCCAAGTTGCTACTGGGGCACTTTACAGCAGCACTCTGCTCCTAAAGGCTTGGGATGGGTTAAATGCAGAGGTCACATTTTCAGTATGTAACTGCATGTATATGACGATTTAAAAATACATTTGAGCATTCTAGGTTTTTGGATTTGTAAACTCATTAACTATGAATCACCTGATGTAGTCTTCCATTGGCCGCATATCTCAGGTTGCATTCTCATCTATTTTGCAAGGTCATCCTTGTTGCATCCTGTGGTTTATGCCACCCAAAGAACATTATAATTGGTTTAACGAAGTACAAACAAGCCCGAGATTTTTATCTCCCTATACCAGAATTATAATCTGTGGTGCTAGACCTTGCTTTAGGGCTGACACAGCGCTGTGGAGGTGGCCTAGACCTGGCTTTGTGAGACTATACTCTACATTTATAAAGCTGAAAAGTACTTACTTAAACATCAAGCCATGAAAATGTCTCCTACTGCAGAAAGAAGCCTCTACAATGTTGTGGCAAGTCCTATTTGTATTTTAGGAGCTGGTTCTTATCTGAAACATAACAAAGAGACAGGTACTGCCAGCTGCTGTCAGTCTAGAAGTAGTCATGGTACTCCATTTCTCTCGAGCGTAGAGGCTTTGTATGTATTTCCCATCCAAACAAGGTGAGTTCAGCCAGAGTTCAAAAGGAAGTTGAACGGGAGAGCGAGATGCTTCCCCCATGTCTGTTACTGACAAACTGTTGGGTCAGTGTTTTGTTTGACAACTGGGGCATTCAGTCAGAAATTCATCCCTTTCTGACCTCATCGCTTTTCCCTACATCTTAACCTACGTGATTATCTATAATACATAGTGGTTTAATTAACAGAAGGACCAACCATTCAGGAGACAGGGGGCCTCAACATTGACTGAGATTGGACACCACCCCACCTAAAGATACATTCATCTTCTTCAAAAGGAAACAAATCAGTATTGTTTTGGAAAGCTAACAAACAGGGGTTGAACATGTCTGAACATGTGAGGACAATTATCCTGGCCAACCATTATCATTTTGAACGACAATCTCGTCATATCTCCCAAGCACACTGTGCTAACTGAAGTAGTTCTGATGGAGATACCTGGAGATATTTCTCTTTACCTTACCCATTGAAAAGGAGGTGATGAGTTCATAGCTATCAGACCGTTAATGTACCGGTCAGTTCATGAGTCGTTAACTACTGTAGAGAAGTCCTAATGCCTTGAGGGATGTTTTGATCACAAAACTAACATTGCATTCATAATCACAGTAAAAATACTTCTGTTTTTATAATAAAGAGTAGCTTTAGACTGCATAGTATCATGTTGAGGGTATGTGCAGGTCTCTATGTTCCCTCCTATAATGTCTTGTTATTTCAAGAATATCCTAGAGATTGATGTCAGCGCGTATCTGGATCCAAAGCACTAAGCCGCTTTTATTAGAGTTTAAATCTTTTAGATCACCAAACAACATCTTGGCTCTCATTCCACAATCCATGATCAGACTATTGACACAAACTTTGGATGCTCAAAAATCCACATTTTGATCCCGCCAAGACCCCTCAACTTTATAATGTCCTATAATTCAGCAGCTTGTAATGCGATAAGTGTTTTCCCTTTGCATGTCTTGTCTGAGTGGATGGATGGATAGGCGGGTGATACGGCTCGTGAGGAGGAATAAAGTCCATCGCCTCACAGACAATCGATCTTTGTCGGCCGTGATGTGCCAGCCTGTGTCGTGTCTGTCTCTCCCCACAAAATTGACTTACACTTGGCTTTGCTCTAAGATATTGCTCTGCTTCTCAGGATGTCAGACAACTATTCTCAGGCTTATGCCCCACACAGTGATGCCAAAGTCTACCATTGATTCATTGATGTTCGGCCTCTTAGACTGCTGCACACAGTGTCATTGCCAATGTGAATGAGAGTTTCTGAAGAAAAAAGCTGCATCAAAGTATTTTTATAGACAGTTAAATTATTGCATCAAGAATACATTTTAAAATGAGGTATAACAGGAGAAATCAATGTTAAGTTACCCTTTTGCCCAATAGAGAATGTTCTAGATTAACAATTATGAGCGTAAATCTACGGTGCTGTTGTCTGTCATTCTTTAACCTATTACATGGCCAGTTGGGAGTGAAGGAAACATAACTCTTGTAAGTTTTTGCTCGTCAAGTCTTTCCCCTCAGAATCTCCTATTTCTAGACCTGTCAGCACAGAATAATGTTCTACTCACACAAAAGACAACACACATGTTAAGTGTCAAACAGATTTTAAATTTGGTCATTCTGAATATATTGTTTTGATACATGTCGACCATACACAAGATGGTCTTTGAGGTTTTGTCTGAATGTTTCTAAGTTGGATGAGATTCAGTTTGTTGTGTGTTTGTAGGACTTGGTATCAAACCTCAGTACTTTTTGTTTGTTTAATGAAAAATTGATTTTTGTGTTTATATTGCTCAGATTAAGGAATCGAAAATGTTGTTGTTTTGGTATGTTCATCCAAATTTGGGCTTCCTATCTGCACTGTTAATGAAAACTCAGCCCAAGCCCTGGTGTCGCTGACTCAGTTTAACTCAAGCACCACTGTAATATTACTGCAAGCCCTCCTCAATTAAAGATTAAACATGAGTGTGTTTGATTAAATCTCAACTAATGTATTGTTCACTTTAAATGTCAACGCTTTTGAATGTTGCAACTGCTGGTTAATTTAGTGGTATGGAGCTCTTCAGTGGAAGGAAGGTAAATATGGTGTAGTTATAAGAAATGGCCCCATGGCTATGAAAGAGAAAATTGAATGGTGATCATGCAGTGCAAACTGGCGAGATGTCCAATTTTCCTCTCTTGACGCTGTGACAAGACATAAACCTTTGTGGCTGTTCTGCAGTGTTTGTTATTCCTGCTGCTCCTCTCATGTCATGTTATTACACTGGAGGACGGTTTTACAACTACAGTTTAGTGCTGCTGATGCTCAGTTTTTTTTAATTCTTTTTCGGCTTTACTTTACCGGATAACATTGTATGACAGTTTATATTGTTCAAACAGGCCCTATTATGCTATTTTCCGGGTGCATATTTTTATCTCAAGTTTCAGCTACAACATGTTTATATGTGTTAATGCTCATAATCCTCCTTGTTTTTCTCATCCTGGCTGTCCTGCAGCACCTCTTCTCACCCTCTCTCTGAAATGCTCCGTTGTAGCGATTGCTCCTCCCTCCAGAAAGCAAAGCATGCTCTGATTGGTCAGCTAACCCGCTCTGTTTTGATTGGTCAACGTTTCACATTTAAAAAAACTCTTCCTCCGGAGCTTCAGCTCCAGCTCTCTCTTTTGTTGTTTGAGGGTGGGTCAAACTAGCCGGAGAGTTATACGTGAACATTATGACCTCATAAAGTTACGGAAGTGAAGGAGAGAATTCAATGGAGCCGTTTCAGGCAGCTGAGGAGCAGAGATTCTGAGGGGGAGGGTAACTCCTTTTAGGTGTGGACTTCAGGTATTACACTCTACGGACCTTTTACGTGTATAAAAAAATATATAACACACTAAAGAAGAGGGGAAAAAGTGGAAAAGCATAATAGGGCCACTTTAAATATTTATGGAATAAAGGAATTTTAATGGAAATGTACATTAAAAACCTAGGTCCTTAAAGCCACCCACCCTATTAGATTAAGATATAGATCATTTAAGATACATTTTGATTGTAAGTATAATATAACTAGGCTGATCACCACATGAAAAAAGCTCATAATGGCACAACCTTGTAGACTCCCTTAACTCTCCGCTCAAAGCTTTGCACTCTTTCTAGGCTGGCGAGGGCTTTGCCTTGCTGCCCCAGATCAGAGCCTTGCTTTAGGATTAAAGTCATTTTCTAAGCATTTGCCTCCAATCCAGCTTCACAGTTATCACAGCCACACGATCACAATATCAAAGCTCATGCCCGCTGCCCAGCACAAGTCTGCGCCAGCCCTTTAAAGATGTTAACAGCTTCACAAAATGAAGAGCCGGCAAAAAAAGTCTTCTCACTGTAGGTGTGCCCGATGGTTACACGTATGTTGAAGCTCAGTGACGGTATCTATGTAGATGCAAGATAAGAGAGCATGGCGTCATTCTTGCTGAGGGGCACTGAGAGAAGAATTACAAGTTTTCTCTGCTCATTATGATTCTGCAGGGGCCGCCGAGCGAGGATGAGATGAGAAGAACTGATGAGAGGAGAGGCAGCGGAGGGCCAAAAATAGATCAAAACCAAACTGTAGTCCAGAGTACTGGTGGGCATGAGCAGGGAAGGAATGTTGGCCCTGTAAGGCTGGACACGCTAAATAGAGCCGTCCGACTAGATTCCAGATAGAGAGGCCCCCAGGAGAGCGATAGCATAGCGAAGGAGCTAGCTTGCTAATGATGGGAAGTATTTAGGAATGCTGATAACAGTAAGAAGGGGTCTTGGTTGTGATTGGGAAGGATGAAGATTATAGAGACCCTCAAGCTCTTCTTTGCTCTCACTTTTCTTTCACTCCATCTCTTTCCTCCCCTGTTATCTCCCTTTACTTTTGCTGTTCTGGCTGTGATTAGTAGAGAGATAAGAGGCTCATGATTCTTCTATTTTCTGCTCCATTAGTCTGACTCACTTCACGCCGTTGGTCTGTGTCAGCGGCCGAGCCTCCGTCCGTCCTCTTCCATTCATCGTGTTCCTTCTGTTTTTTTTTAAAGGCCTCTCAATCCTCAGACGTTCATTTGAAGAGCCGCACATCTCAATAGGGCAGCATTTAAGTTTCTGTGTGTTTTGATTTAAGAGAAGTGTGAAAGATGTATGAATGAGGTCATTTGCAGATATTATAAGCTGGAGTCCCCCCCCCTCCCCGTCTAAACAGTCCATTACCACCACGCTAGTGTTCTGGAGCTCTGTGCTTGGACGACATTTAAGAAACACCCTCTTTAGTCATTCCTCATCTTCATCCTCTTGTCAGTTAACCTTTCTCTCTCCCTGTTTTCCTCCCTCTTTATTCTCACTTCTTTCTTTTTCTCATTTGCAGTCCTTTCCTCCGGTCCTTCTGTGACTTGCAGTTTCATTCAGGCCATTTTTTATTCTTTTTTTTTGTCTTCTTTTAGCTCCCCTCTCTTGTTCTTGCTCTCTGTTTGTCTCTCTCTGTCTCTCTCTCTCTCTCTCTCTCTCTCTCTCTCTCTCTCTCTCTCTCTCTCTCGTGCTTCTGGGATCCATGAGTGTAATGGAAGCAAATAGAGCGAGGCAGCGAGGTAGAACCCACTACCTCATCTGGTAATGAATGAGCTTGGAAAGTTCCCAGTCAAGAGTACACCGTCTCCATGGAGACTGAGGTAAATCTGGCACTGCCTGCTCCTGGTGTCTTTGAGGGCCTCGGCTAGAATAAACAATGCCAAGGTCACTGCTCTTTGGGGTCTGTTTCAGCATCTGTGACCACAAAGACAGACTTCGCAGTCTTTGAGGACATGATCGTGGGTCGTGGGAGCTTGATTTTTGTCTTCATCTTTTTCAGCCGGTACCTTTTCATTAGACTCACTAGACCACCCTCACCGTGACTTACCACCCACCTCACTTTGTTTTTTTTAAGTACAGACCTCTAACTTACCATCCACATGTTTTATTTTCCCCTAGTTCCAGAGTGAACTCTATAAACCTCTTTTACATCCAAGGCAAAAATGACTAGCTCTCCAATAATATCTCTATGCAGCCTCAGCCCAGCATATTTAATGTGAACTTGTTTGTGTGCTCCTTTGTTGGATGTAGCTTTAAGTTCCTATTAAGTCATATTTTTTCCAACACTGTGTTGTTTTTTGTTCTATTGAATGCCCTCTTTGTCCTTCTGCAGCCTGCTGTTCTCTCCTCTCCGTTACCCACCAGCCCCCACCCTTGGGCCACCTTCATTTATTGTTCAATTTAATTATTAATGTTCTTAATTCTAGACAAGGGAACAAAGCTGCTATGTCGTTTATTTATGCCTTTGAGCTCTGAGTCATTCACTCTCTTGCTACCACGGTAGCTGCTGCAGAGTCACAAGTCATTACTACTTGGCTAATTACATTCAGAGGCACCTGCCCACACACAAAGCACAGACGGGTGGTTTAGTCACATTTCATTATCAATGCTGCCTCTCTTGCACTGTGAGCTCAGTGTGAACTTTTGGTCATATCTTGAGCTGGTGTGTGAAAAGTTGTGTGTTGGAAACGTCACAACACAGTTGTCATTGTAGCTTAGTTGCAACCACCTACATTGTACACTAAACAGAAAAAGCAAAGCCACATTACGTGTCACCTGTAAACCTGCACGATAATAGTGTAACATAACCACATGCAGAACTCAGGATGTGAAGCCTGGTCTTCAATGTCAAAGTCCTGAAGTTCTTAGCTCATTTTTAATAGATGCATGTATGTCTTCAGACCTGCAAATCTCAAAACAGGGTTGCTTCTCTCCGGGCTGATGTTATCAGCTGCTCCAACAATAAACATCTCTGGAGAAATAATGGAAAGCTAAATTCACAAGCCGACTCAATCAATACTTTACAGACATCATAAACTGTATAGTCTATGACAAATAATAATTATGAGGTACCAAATTCTAAAAAAGTAATGCTAGCTATAGGGATTAATTAGTACACATCACTCGCACATCCATATTGTGATGGCTGTGCGAGGGATGGAAAGGTGAGACAAAATGGTAAATCTTGTTAATGTTTTAACCAAATTTAGACTAGTGTGATAAGACGGTCAACATCTACAATCACACATTGTTAACAAGCTGTGTAACTCCAGCATTTAGCGGCATATGCAACCCTTAAGGCTTGTTTCCGTGTAGGTATTTGACATTCTGCCCTGTGATGCCATGTTTGTGTTTAAATTGTGCAGCTCACACGCCAGAGTGTCGGACACTGTCCCAGATGCTACAGGGCATATATATCTAGCAGTTAATTGGGGCTGAGGGCTAACCCAATACTGATGGTATTTGCACTGTGTGATGAAGAGGATTTTCTGGGTTTACTGCAATCTGCAGTGCAGCTAAGGCAGGAGAGGAGAAAGACGACCGGAAATTGGAAAAGAGAAATTGGGAAGATGGAAAGGCTGAGAGAGGAGCTGAGAAAGAAAGTGACAAACATTCAGTTAGGAGATTGAAAGCAGGGATGCACAGCGAGGAGGAAGCTGGGGGGGAAAAATTTAAATATATGACACAAAACATACACAGAAACAGAAAGAGCATGTTAAATCCTCTCTGCTTAGCTTCGTTTGGTCATATGTGATTGCACTTAGTTCCTCCTACATGATTATTCTTTGTACATCTTTAATGGTTTGCTTGAAAGTCTGGGGATCTTGGAATGCTAGCCTCATTTAATGGCGATGTATTTAATGTATTTTTGTGGTGTAAAAAGCCACATCCACACTTTTGTCCAGACCACATGAATCACATACAACATGCCGGGTATGGACACCCCAGTCAGGATAAAGGGTTAACTCACTCGAATGTTCTCCCCCTTTAATTCCTCGCTCATCCTATAATTAACACTGATAGAATCTCTTGGAAACTCATTCAACTTCTTAATGTGCAAAGTTAACTTGATGAACGGCGAGCAATAATGCATCTGCGCCCTCCATCAGTCACCATTAAAACTGAGAGCTGGCCATTGCATCTCAATATAGCGTTCATAGCAGCGGGTTTTCTCAGGAAGATGGAGCGCTCTGCATACTAAACCAGACAAGAAGCCTCAGTGTCATGGTGAAAATGAACAGCTACTCCACCGTAAACTTTCTGAATGATCATCAGATATGATTTATGTGAGAATTTACTTGTACTGATGAGTTTATTGTAACTTAACAAACTGCAGCTGTAGATACAGGAACTCTAGTCAGTTCCCATAAACTGATAATAGCTCCTTTCCCATTAGAAAAAAAAAAAGTAAAAATAACATCTTGCTTTTGTCTTAAGTGGAAAAGTTATAATCGGCATTCCTTCTTGGGACAGAAGACTCTGCGGTAGTCACCGGTATTCGGCTCCAGCTCAGATTGGCAGTGATGGAAAACAAGGATTTGGACATTAACTATAATTTATTAACATTCAAAACACACATTCATTTTTACCTCGCAGGTCATCGTAAAACAAATTTGTTAGTCTTTCCACTGTTTCAACAATCACCAACTCTGGTTTGAGAGTTTGCAAGAGAGGCTGAATAAGAAGCATATGTTGTAATGTTATCTCTTTTGTTCTCTTTGTGGGATTTTGTCAGCCTTGAATTAATGTTACAACTCCAGACTTTCTAAATACTGCTGCCCCTGCAGTCATCAGATCCCAGGTCAAACTCGTCGATTTTGCAGTATGTTGGCATCATTAATAGGACATCCATTTAATTTGTTTATTGTGAGGACTCTGCACACCTTTTATGTTTTCTATAATAGTTAACCTTATAGATTTGAATTTCCTGAAAGCTTCCTGAACCTGCTAATATCCTCTCATTTTGAAGGAAAAGGGTTATTTGAGTCAAAACATCAGGCTACACATTTATTTCTCTCATATTCTCTAACACTCTTATTCTCTAAATCAGCAGGATCTCTCAGAGGCACACAATTTTCCTCCAAGCGTCACAGCATCTTTAATTTATACATGTAAAATAAGACCCTCGGGATGCAAGATACAACCTGCAGCTGCAAGATCACTCACTTTCACCACAGTCACACTTTATTTTTACCTCCTAAACTGTTTTCAGAAAGGGCTTTTCTGATGAAACAAAATAAAATTGTCCCACATGACTTACATATACAGCCTACGCAACATCCCACTAATGCATCTTCGTTCGTCATACACTGTTGTTTTCTCTCTATTGTATCGTCTACCATAGACGACTAAGATGATGAATGCCTTTCTATTTGACAGCCTTTTTCTTTCTTTTCACTGTTCCCCAGGCTCCACACTTATGTGTGAATTCCATTGTTGTTGCACTCAGAAGCTGAAGCCATAATGTCAAAGTATACCAAAAGCCAGCAAAATTGTGCAATACTGTACAGTATATGGTACAATTTGAAGGAGATCGACTGTGAATGGTGTTTCTGCTGGGAAAAGCTATTAAATGCGGCAATGGTCCAGAGAAAGCTCGAGAGACATGTTGAGACAAAACACCAGTGTGTGGTGGTGGGGTGCTGTGAGAGAAAAACGATCACTACGAAGGAGTGCCATATTTGAAAGACGTCTTTGAACCACTGGTTTATCAAGTGCTCCGTGTAGGTTTTGCTACAGTTTTTAACAGCATTTTGATTGTGTCATGTCTTCTGCTTTATTATTGGGAGGATTTGACAGTAGCTACCTATAGTTACATGGCTATAGTGGTATAAAGCCATATGACCATAAAGGTCCATGACCATAAAGGTCCATGACCATAAAGGTTCATGACCATAAAGGTTCATTGTTGTCTGCTGTTTGGATCGCTTTGGAAGGGTAAAATGTAAGGAGATGTAACATGTTTAAAATATATATTTAAACCTTTGTATACAGGGGCTGTATAAAGGCATTATTGGGAATAAATAACTTATGATGTCACTATATATCTTAATAGCATTAGGATTTCTACTACAGCTACATACAGCACATCAGTGCATGCATCTCTAAACCCATAACAAAAACTCCTTATATAAAAGTAGATGACTACTTACATTTTCTTGAGAATGTCTTGACCTTTGAAGAGCTATTCTTACAGAAATAATCAATAGCTTATTTTCGGTTAGCTTTAATGTTATTTTCAAAAGATTGATAGGTGCTTCTTTTCTTATCAATTTTCCTCTCTTCAGAAAAATATTTCAATGTTAAATGTTATTTATGTTATTTCCGTTCAAATACTATTTCATTTGATGAAACTTCACGCCTCACAGCAGCACCTTTCTCACTTCTGACTGAGCAGGAAGAGTAGGCCGTGGAGTTTTCTCCCTCCCAAACATGATGGATCACAAAAAAGCCAGTGTCTAGAAAAACAAAGCCAGCATTTAAGATCCTAGCTGCCCACTGTTCTTTTCTGCCCTCCATGACATAAATCTCAGTCAAGGCATACAGAGTGCTTCCTCTAAAAGAGGGATGAGAAAGGTTATTTGTTTCACTTTATGGGGAGTCCGTTGTGGGTGGGTGGTGGAGATTTCACCTTGTCTTTAGTGAAGGTTTTAGAGCCTGATGAAAAAGCTAGGACAGCTGAGAGGATGAACAGTTTTGGAGGGGGTGATTTGTGATTGTTATGTGCCATAATTTGCATTTTTATAAAAACTGTCAGATGCCTACTTAGATGATATGTGGGTATACTTTTCTTTTACAGTTGAACAATACACACTTACTGTATATAGGCTGTAGATAAGATACACTTAGGATGAATGGTTTTTCTGAGTTGTGTGAGTGTGTGCAAAACTTTTGGTACAATGCATCAAATCAGACGTATGCATTTTTCTCTGTCTCTCTCTCCCTCTCTCTCACTCACTCACTCACTCACTCACTCACTCACTCACTCACAGAAACACACACACACACACACACACACACACACACACACACACACACACACACACACACACACACACACACACACACACACACACACACACACACACACACACACTCCTACTCACATTGGCAGATAAATAGTGAGCTGGGGATTGGTTGAACCAAAACAACAGCTGCTCATGTCTGGCTACTGCCATGTTAGCCAGCAGCCAACCATGCAATCTGTTGATTGACACAGAAGACATAGTTTTTTGGCAGAGTCTGAAAGCATGTGCTGTGTTTATACCAGACGCACAAAAAACAAGTTCTTGTACCTTACTCAACATGGACATTAGGATCTCTGAATGGTGTATTTTGCAGTTAGTTGTGAATGTATGTAGTGACAGACAGGGTTGTATTCAGCTCATGGTACAACACACGATGGATTGTTACCCATTCAAAACAACCATGGTACATTTAAGTTTGACAGAAAACAAACTAGAGTATGGCTAAATTTTACGTTTTGTGTTTTCTATAATAGTTTACCATAAAGATTTTGATGTGAAATGCAAAGTGGAGTACATAATACATTTTACTTGTTTAACAAACAGATCCTTATCTAAATAATGCTCAAGAATAAAATCTGAATGAAACATTTTCTCATTATGATGCTCATTTCTCTCTTAATCCTCTTTGTCCCCCATGGGAACATGGGAACATGGGAACATAAGGTCACAATGAGCTCCCTCCCTCCAGATACTGTAAAATTGTCCACACTTGATTTGACTAACAGTCTCCAAACATCCTGAGGTGGTCATGCAGCCCAATTTCAGCAGAGACTCTTATGGATACTACTTACAGCTGCATTATACTGTACAGTGTAAGAAGATACATCATAGGTGCAAAAGGAGGTTAATAGTTATAGGTTTGTGGGCAGGGATGGAGTTAGAAATGTGTCCACAGAAGCTGAAATTGTTTCAATTTCAAAAGTTATTTGAATGATTATCTTCACTTCACTCTGTCCCGAATCTCAGTTTGGGTCAAGTTGATAAGGTTTAATTGCTGCTCATATCTTTGCCCATTTGAATCTCAAAACATCATTCTGCTTTATATCTTTTAACTTTTAGAAATATTCCAAGTATGTAAGTAAGTAATAAAAAACATTTCTTGGCATTGCAATAAGCCGTTATGTCACTGTCTTTGTTGTCAGCCAGCACCATTTCTCTTCCAGTCACCATTTCAACATACAATCATTTGAAGTGCCGTTGTTATGAATGAAGCTGGGATGTTCTTCCTTATCCTGAATTGTGTAATTGTGTCAGTTATAGGAGGAGGGAAAGATTTGGAAATACATTATGATGCTACTATTAAGCCAATCAGGTGTTTGTCAACCTTTTAATCAAGCATCAACACACACACACACATACACACAGTTTTAGCGACTGTTATTGCAGCCTTGCTACATTTAATGTGGGGTAGGGGGAGGAGTCAACATCATTGACTTGAGGATTCATTACAACTTTATTCATGCATTACATTTGTGTGCTTTGACATCTCCGGATATACTCCAAATGACCTCCACTTCAAGCACTGTGTGTGTGTGTGTGTGTGTGTGTGTGTGTGTGTGTGTGTGTGTGTGTGTGTGTGTGTGTGTGTGTGTGTGTGTGTGTGTGTGTGTGTGTGTGTGTGTGTGTGTGTGTGTGTCTTGATCAGGGCGTGTCTTCAGATGTTCATCGGGGGGCCAATGAGAGGATGCCTAGAATGGAGACGCACATATACACACACTCTCAGGGCACAGACTGACTCACACACAGATTAACGGGGTAAGCTGCGCCGCTCATCTGGGATAAATGCGGTCAGGGAGGGGAACAGCTGAGCAAACAGCTCTGGCAAGAGGAGGAGAGCAGAGTGGAGAGGGAGAGAGGGAAGCAGGGATGACGAACTATTCATCCCGGCGCAGTGTTGGCGACCGGCTGCCACGTTGGATATGCATCAGCCCTGAACCTGGAAGAATGGGGACCAGTGGAGGTAAAGGCTAGCAGACGCACACATGTAGCATAATTAGCTGCCAATGTGTATTGTATTGTTTTTCCTGGGGCAAACTGCAATGGGAATAGTGTGGCCCAACTAGTTCACTGTGCCCTCAAAGAAATACATTGTACAGTGCCATTGCTAGTCTATTCAATGTCAATCAATCTCATTTGTTTCCTCTTAAGAGGCTGACAGCAATTTAATTTAGAATAAAACAAGTGATACCATAGAAGATAAGTGTCGTTACAATTAGAAAAATGATCAGGAAGATTTTGTTCTTAAACAAAAATAATCCTTCACTTTTACATCTTGATTTTTACACAAGAGCGCTTGTTTGAAATGATTGCAGGGCTCCAGATGTGGCAGAGCGGTGAAGTGAGTCATGTTTTAGATGAAGCAGAGGTATTATGTTGGGCCATGCGCCCTTGTTGTACAGGACATTATGAGGCCAGATGGCCTGATTCTGATAGTCAGTTATGAACCATTGAAACCGGTGTCATTAGGATAGATAACAGTGATCTGCCACATTAATCCTCCACTACTTTGTCCAGATGAATGGGAAATACAGTTAACCTAATTGGCTTGGTAGCTGATGCCAAGCTTTTTTGCAGTTGTAGGTTTAGATTCTGGGGTAGTAAATGTTGGAATACAAGAGTGTTCAATAATGAATACATTATTTTGATCATGTTTTTGAGTTGTTGATTTGTCCCATTCTTGTGAAAACAAAATCTCAGAAAACGCCTTGGGGGAATTTCTTGGCCATAACTCAATAATTCAATCTGTAATTATGACAAAATTTAACGCAATGTCTACTAGGATAAAATGATGAAGTGTTGACATTTTATATCCAAAAGGTCAAAGGTCAACTTTACTGTGTCATCATAATGACCATTATACAAAGACATACTGTGACTCAGGAACCAGAAGAGGAGATTGTAACCATATTTCACATTTGGTCGGATACTTTTTTGTTTCTCTCAATGATCTCAAATACTAATAAACATAAAGCCGAAAAAAAATTGAAAGTTTAACTAAGTCAAGTCAAATTAATTTTATTTATGTCACTATATCCCAACAAAAATTGCCTCGAGGGGCTTCAGAATCTGTACAACAAACAAAATCCAAAGGCCCTCGACTCTGATGATGTACGACTCCCAGGCTTTGATCTTGTCCCTCATCCATCTCTGCAATGAAGATGTGTTATGCAAGATGGCTTTGATTTGTCCCCAGTCTTTCTCTCCGCCACTTTCTCCGCACTGTCCAGTTAGTCCTGAAAAACTTGTTGAGACTGCTGACCTCTGAGCCTTGACGCCACCACCACAGCACACCACCGCAAAGAACAGATCACTGGTCTCTACAGACAGATAGAAGATCTGCCTGCTGCACAACAAAGGATCAGAGTCTTAAGAGGAAGAACACTCTGCTTAATCCGTTCTTTTAGAGCGCTTCAGTGTTGTGAGTCCAGTCTTGTTTTTATTCATTTGGACCTCAAGTTAACTGTATGAGTCTACCATCTTCACTTCCTTTCCCTGAATGGCAACCAGGACAGCGGGATTCCTGTTTCTCTGGTAGTCCACCACAAGTGTATTTGTGTTGCTGACATTGAGCTTCAGGTGATTGTTGTTTCTGTGTTATGTGTTGAAGCTCTCTATCAGTCATCTTTACTTTAATCTCAAAGTGAACACATTAGGTTTCTCACTGGAAATATTCACTGGACTCATACAACCACAAGGCGGTTAATTAAGTTTTTTGTTCTTTTGATAGAGGAAACAATGCACCTGTAAGGAAAGATGTGCATTTCTGATTTCTGATTGCTATGGAGGACTACTTCTTTAGGCTACACTGTAGTTAACACCACTATAGTGTCAAACACATTAACCTATCCATCATCTGACCACACAGACAAGTCAAAACTGATAGGTAAGGCTCAGTGCAATTGAGGATGCAAATAGAATTGTGACACTTAAAAGTCACTTTCATCTCAAGGCTTTCAGAGGATGTCATCCTCTGAACCCATTTTGTTGCCCAACTCAATTTACTCACTCTGAAACCTTCTTTTAGCGTCGCTACAGGCTTTAGGAATTACCGAGTGAAATGAACTGTGATCCTGCAGTCTCTTTTTGGCACATTGACATTTCTAGGACGGACTTGTTGTCGCTGAACATGCCGTGCAAAAGCTGCATTGGCCAAAAAAACTTTGTCAAAAGGATATCTGCTCACAAGAACAGATGCCTCAAAAGGAATATCTAGTGGAACGTCTAGAGATATCATGTTCACTTTTCTTTACTTAACTTTTGACATGTAAAGGGTTTGTTTGGTCTGGTTCTTGCTGCAGTTGTTCCCTTTCATGTCCCCCAAAAAATTGACGTCCAAAAAACTGTTGTTTTTGTTTTAGAAAAGGCCTTTGTCAACTGCTCCTCCTGGTGTATGAAGACATAGTGCATATGCACAGTCTATTAGGCAAGACACTTGGGAAGTATATGCAACCTTTTGAACTGCTTTCTGAGCAAGATGTTGTGTTGTTGGTTGCTGCTGGGTTTATGTTGTCATCCAGTATTTTGACTACTGCTATTGCAGCACACCTTCTTGCTGGGTTTAGTGGGTCAGTTGTAGTCTGTTGTGAGCATTTTACGTTGTGTGGTTTTAGAGTTTAGTTCAAGGTATAGTTATGTATTATTTTTATATTGGCAAAGCAGGTCTGCAACCTCCTGAAACTCAAATCTAATTTCTGCTTTTATTGTCTTGGCATATGGCCTCAGTCAAAGAGCAGTGACATCCTTTCATCTTGTTTAAGATTAGAGCCCTTGACATTCATAACCTGTGCACTGTTCCTGTAAGTACAGTGTAACGTCAACTAGGTGCAAGGTCTTATTTTGTGTTCTGACTGAAGAGCTGCCCAGAATTGGCAGAAATAACAGCATGACATCTTTGCTGTCAGAAATGCGATCATTGAGGGAAATTCCCCTCTAGTTTATTTATTTTTTATTTGTGTTACTGGATATTCTGCAAAATGAGGACCACAACATATAGACAAACTCAAAAGCTCTGATCCGATGGTTTTGTTAATATTGTGCAGATCAAATGAAGATGAATTTGTTGGGGACAGATGACTGTCCATACCTGTTCACATATTATATGTGTCCTCTAGTGTGTGTGTACGCATGTGTAAGTGTACACGTGTCTATGTAGTAGCACTAGAAAACCCTGCATCCTCTTCCTGTTGCAGCAGCAGTCTTGTTGTTTCCTGCAGTCTCTTCACCAGATTGGGGGAGCAGCTGATGGCGCTTATCAAATTCCCACCGCTTTTCTGTCAGTCTGTTTACCATTCATGTCCGATGTGTGCACCTCCTGCCAGTGTCTCAGAAGGGTTTTCCCAGTTAAACCAAGGTTACATCAAATCAATTCCCATGTCCATATGATTAGGCTTTACGCGATTGTTAATTATCCAGAGCAGGAGGGAGTTGATGAAAGCAATGGGCAATAGGAGAGTGGCAGGGGGATCGGGGAGCTTTGATAGAGTCTTGCGGATTAAAGTGCTGCGTTTTACAGTTATGTACATTCTCTCGTACCAGCGTTTCAAATGTGTGGGTTTTCTGCTTTTTTTTTGGTGTTCTATCAATATAAATCAAATGGGTTTCGGACCATTTTTTGACATTTTATAGATTAAACTATGAATCCATTAATGGCAAAAACAATCAAGAGAGAGACTTGTCAATTGGCAATGAAAACTGTGATTGATGTCCCTGCTTTTCCAAAGCAACTGCTCTCATGATTTTGAAATTTGAGACATCCATGTACCCAACAAGCAACGTGCTTTAGGTCAACCAATATAACAGTAATGTCAGACCAAGAACAAATAATGTTTGAGATTTAGCTCCGGTGTCTAAGCTTTCTTTCTGTTGCTCTGCCGGAAAATGGCTTTGTCAGGCTATTTTAGCCGGGGCTTCAAAGATTACATTTCCCCAGATTTGCTATTCTGGGAGTAAAATGGCCTTTTGCGGTGTAACAAGCTTCTGATGGGAAATGCTCCTGAATGGAGAGAGAGAGCCCTGGGTCAATGTGACTTTTAGGCCTGCAGAGATGCGGATATACTGTAAGTCTATCCTGCTGTTAATGCTCAAAGGGCTGCTTTAGTGCTGAGAATCAAACAGACAGACTAAGATACAACCACACACAAACATCCACTCACTCTCTTATTTTCATACACATGCTGTTTAATCTTGTCTCTGCTGTGAAGATTGACCGATGAACTGCTCGTGTCCTAAACTTTGGTTGCAGTTTTGGCAGAGAGCTTAATCTACACACACTTAGCTTTCCCACGTAATCTCAAGAACCTTCTTTAATCTGTGGATGTCTGCAAGCTTTCACTATAAGCCTCTGGGAAGCCACACTTTGCATGTGTGTTTGTGTGGTGTTGTTCATGTTTGCATGCATTGCCGTGTCTGTCCTGCCCTGGCACATTTGCTGACTTGACTTTTCACACCACTCAGCAGCTGTAATGAGTATAAGGCTGCTTGTGACAGGCCTCCCACAAGCCTTGTTGCATTATTTAGCAAATGGTCAGGTGGCAGATGCTGGAGTGTTTGCGCTGAGACCAACGTCCCAGTGGACAAAGGCTGCCCCCCCCGAATAAGATCAGTGATGTTCCCCTCCACTGGTCAGTGAGCTCACTCGGGTGTTTCTGGGTATCCTCCCAGTAGTTAATGTGGCATCCCAGGGGCTTGTGTTTGAAAGCCTGCAGCCACCCACAGTTTTAACAGCTAATGTCAACGCTGAGTGCAGAAATAACCATCACATTTACATGATCAAAAAAATCAAATCAGACTAGTCACAGCAGGACGACAATAGAGTCCAGAGATGCACTTTCGATTCCAAGAGAAAGCCAGCTGTGTGTACAGCATCATTTTGGCTGTATATTAAAACATTACTTTATATAGGTATATTAGATGGCAGGTCAACGCATACAGTTGATTTTTATTGCTGTTAATAATGACAAAGAAACTTCATGTCTCTTTCCAATGATGGACCCATCTCAAACCCCTATGTATTTACAAAGATGAAAGTGATGTGAAACTGTGCACAGAGTGAATTTTTTTTTTGTGGAAATGATTAGTTGATTAGTTTCTTTTCAACAGCAGTTATGATGATTGATTAAGTCATTTAACAAGGAAAGTATGCCAAACAGTTGCTGCTCTGAGCCTCTCTTTTGTGAGGATTTGAAGATTTTGTCTGTTTCTATTTGATCATAAATGGAATATCTTTGGCCTTTTGAACTTTTCAACATACAGAAAATTGAAAAACATTATTGATCCAAATTCTGATGGACATTTGTCACTATTTAAGTAATTAATTAATGAAAAAAAGGGAGCAGTCACCAATGAAGATAGTCACTCGGGGCAAATCAGGTCAAGTAATGACCTGAGATATCAATCTAGCCTCTCATTATGCTGTTGTTTTGTTTAAACAAGCTAAATCATTTGTTCCTAAATTTCATACATTGAGCAAGAGTATGTGGCAAAAACAAGAGACTCCCCACCAACCTTTTCTCTCCCGATACCAATACCAGGGTTTTGGGTGTCAGTCGATACCAAGTACTGATCTGATAATAGTGTTAATTAATAAGCTGGACCTGACTGGGATCATTCTTTTATGTGTAAGGCAACTTCCGGCTTAACTGAATCATTCGTTCTTTGAAAAACAAAATATAACAAACAAATACATGAATGTAAATTTACTAAATTGTTATTTTTCAAAAATATTGTGTCCGACACCATATTCAGCTATTTCAGCAATTATCTGTTGGATGTCCGCTACAGTGTCTTTATTTGTGCTTCTCTCACAAAAACCATGAAATGTCTGTCCAACTTCACACCAGCTGATGCCCAGCTCTGAATCTAATGATGCTAATTGCAGTCATTAGCTCGGCTTTTGGGTGAGCGGCTCAGATGTTTGGACATGGACGTTGGTAGTGACACATTCTGTTGTATTGTGTAGTATCATCCAAAGCTAACTGGAGCACCATAGAGTGCTGGCTTGGGAGATGTTAATTAGTCCATTGGATGGAGCTTGTACCCTCCTGAGTATTGCCATTGTGCTCTGCCCTTTTCTGTGTACAAAGCCAAACCGAATGCTTATGTCAGTGTGAATGTCTGAATGTGTGTGTGAGAAGGAGAGAAATCATGGGACAGTGTGAGCGAGTGTGTCTGTGTTTGTATGTATGCACGAGACACTCTGGGGGTCTAGCTAATGAGGCAGTCATTTGTTTAACGTAATCACCCACTAGTTTATGCCACCCGCTTCCCCTGGCACAGGGACAAGCCCTATTATACAAAGGGCGTGTTTGAATCACATTAGCACAGCCACCCCCCCAACTCCCTGTCCCTTCACCCCAAGTCCCCAGTCACATGCTGGAATGGACCATCAATACCCAGCTGCCAATCTGCCAGCCAAGCATTAATGATGCCATTCACTAGAGATGTGCCAATGGTGCTGTCGGTCTTAACTCATTTCGGGTCCCAGTGGTAATTTCCACTAAAGTAAGTTAAACACTGAAAAGAGGCTGTTTTTTCATAACGCTTAGCAAACAGCCAAGTGCTTGGATTTTATGCACAAGCTGTCAAAAGATGCTCCACATGAATTGCTGCCACACATGAAGAGTGAGAGATGGTGAGATGAAGCCAAATACATCTGAATATGCCTTTTTTGTTGTTGCAGTTTCTCTGGAAAGCAGTGTGGAAACCGTTCCTTGTGTTTTCAAACAAACAGTACATTTTTACTTGCCTTGATGTTCATTTGGAGCTGAGGAGAGTTTTCACAAAGCACTCAAAGTGTGGAGTAAAGTCCAATCTAGGGCGGCAGTCGATTTGAAACTCTTTAATCTGAGCCGTTGTTTTGTTTTTTTGAGAAGCTAGATCTATGAAGAGCTTTGTGCTCTTGTTAACAACTTAATCATAAACACATTGGTTAAAGAGATATGAATGGTGATGGCACGACAGCAAAAGTCAGGCCCTGTTTATCCATGCGGGGAGAGAGGGCAGAGTAAGCACTAAATCCTCGGCCCGTGGAAATAGGGAGGTCCGGGCATGGGGTGTTGAAAAGGTCACGGCCGTAGCTACGAGCCACCTTCACCCCGGGCTTGTCCGACCCAGCCTAGAGCTGTGTCCGTCTCTGACCCACTGAGTTCAATCCCTCGGGCAAACCGTGTAGACATTTAAGAGCAGAACCCATAGCTTAGCCCTCACATTGCTTTTTTAGCTTTCAAAACTATTGACACGTATGATTAGTTTAATGGGGGAAAATTTCCTTTTTTTATTATCTTGGTAGTCAGGCGGGGACTTAATGACATCAGTCAGAGAAGCCAAATAAAACAATCTGCATATCAGTTGACAGACGGCCTATCTGATCCTCCAGCTGTCTGTCTTCTACAAGATAACAGACATCATCCGATAGGCCGACGGAGAATCAGCTGCCACTAATGAAAACAGGCCTTTCATCACTCTTCAGATTTGAAGGGAAAATACAGAGGCCGACATCTATAAAGCATAAACTTGGCCTGAAGTGCAGTTTCCATGTTTTTGATGGGAAAAAGAAAAAAACCCACCTCACATCAAAGATATACACAGTTATTTCTGGCTGCATCTTTCCCCTTAACTAAACAACTGTGCTGTTTTTGATCTATCCGTCATGTATCAGTGTTTAAAAGTAGGTGCAAATTGCACTTGAGGGAAGTGCTGTGCAAATTATGGCCCGAGTGTAACGAATGGCTTAATCAGAGCTTACATTGAGATGGCTGCAGACATCAGGCGATTGCAAGGCTAATGCTTGGATCAGGCTGGAGAAATTCAGCCACACATTCATTGATATCAAAACCCAAATCATATTAAGCAAAGTGCCATAACGGGGAGCAGCTGAAACTGGTTCAGACACACCGACACAAGCTGCAGAGTGCAACTAAACATGTTGGACCATTCATGCATATTCATACTATAATTTGTGTATTCCACATAATAGGGCAGTAAATAGCATATATGTTTAATCAATGAATTGTTAAGGGTGTAAAATGTTGGGAAATGGGTGGAAATGGCCATCAAAAACCCCCAAAGCCTAAGGCAACATCTTCACATTGCTTGTTTTTTAAAAATTCGAAAATATAAAATGTACAATAACAGAAAAGCAGCAAAGCGATTGAAGTTTAAAGATAAACTAATTATTTTCAACATTAATAATAGCCTCAATTGAAAAATTTGAGTTATCCGTCAGGCTTACGATTTTGATGCACAGGATGAATTTAGGCAAATAATTTCCCCCTTAGTTAGTACAGATGGATCATGGCGTATTAATCTCCTTTGTCGTGTGGAGGCTACAAAAAGCTGAAGCCAAACAGCATGAAGGTATTCTTATCAGTAGGGCGCACAACAGTGAGCAGATAATTGAAGATTACACTTTGTCCTTTACACATTGATCTCTGGCCTTCACTCTGTACTAGCAGCACTATTGTTAAACTGAGACACGCATGGAAAGTAATGAGAGAATGAAAAGGCCTGAAACACAGATATTCTTAGATACAATTCACTAATTTAGCACGCTGCTGGACAGATCCGTTATCCTGCTCTAGATTCAGGTACTCGATGGCGCTATGCAATATCAGACATTTTTTCTGGTCTTCTGAAGCCTGTTTTTTGGGCTTTCTTTTGGGCTGGGAAGAGCTTTTGATGTGATTTCCTGTGAGACGAAGCCACAGAGATAGATGTATGGAAAATTTAAAATACGCTGTCACCATCTCTGCTGGATACTGAACAGGCCTCACAACACAAAAAGAATCCTACTTCAAAAAAAGTGTCTGAAGTCAGAAGGGGACCTTACCCTCTGCAGGTGCAGTCATAAACATCCTTATTTCACATTAGCTTAGATCAAACTACTTGTAGTCTAGTTTATAAACTTGATTTTGTCATGTGGTTTAGTAATTTTGAGTAGTTTATATTTCATCAAGATGACATCTAAAGTAAATTATCAAGTACTCTATGCAGGAAAGTGTACTACACTGAATAAGCATATGATAATACTACAACAATACATACAGTACCTATTCCAATTTCAATTAGGCGAAGTGAACAAACCTCTACTTTATTTTTAAAACAATCCTTTTTTTAAAGGAAGTTTAACTCATTAGAATTTACAGTTTTATGAGGCAACCGGATTTTGTGCAATTTGTGTTTGTATGCTCCCTCCCACAATCAGAAACTAGTTGGGGGGCAGCAAGTAATCCGATTATTATTCTTTAAGTAAACTGGCAGATGGAGGTGCTGAATTAACACGTGTGTTGCCCAAATGGACAGCAACAAGAAATAGGAATATAAATGGACCATAATAGTGAAACCCCCCTGAATGGTGTCTTCAAAATATGCAGCGTCTGTAAATCCAGGTGCTTGTCAGTCAAGTTAAATGTGGGGACACAAACAGGAGGGAAGAGACATTATGTAACCAGATGAGCATCTGGACACTTTCTTTCTAATTGGAATGATTACTAATGCAGGGGGCCAGGAGGCCAGCTGATGCCTGCCAGTGCCCTTGTGCTGTCTCCTGTGGGAGACTAAGTGTCCCCTAAAGCTGAGGGCCAAATCAATGGCTCTGATTTGGACTGCAGCTGGGTCTTCTCTACAGACATTATCTCGCCCACCACAGGAGATCCCAACTGTCTTATTGAAATAAATGACTGTTCATATTAACAGCTGTAAGGTGCATGTGAGAAGAGAAGGCCATGCATCTAACTTTGACATGGACACATGGTAAATATATAATAGCCTTAGCTGTCATTTACCATTTGATGATGATCCATGATGTAACATTTAGCAGCTTGACCTGTTTTGATCAGCGCCATCTTCTCTCATTTTCATTCTCTCTTCTTCGTCTCTTGTTCACATAGATTCATATGGGATTGTAGTAGACATTATCCATAGACATAAAGAATTGTCTGAGTTTGTCTCAACAACCTCAGACAACTTGGTATTGATCACTAATGTGTTACTTTGCTCCACCACAGTGGTGGCAGTGAATGAAAATCCATTTGATTGTATGATCAAAACAAAATCTTGTGTCAGACAGTCAATATTAACTTTTATGTATTATATGATTATGGCTGCCATGACCATGGTCTGCAGTGTGATTCTCTAAACAAGCAAATTGCAGCAAAGAAAGGCAATCTTGAGTAAACCTTGGTGCTGATGCTCAAACCAATGCCAAGAGACAAACCCCGGTTTTGCAAGTATTATAGGACTGAAAGTTTATTTCTTCTCTGCCTGTCAGCCTAAGAGGTGTTATCCACAGTAACAATCTTTGTTGATATTGCCAAAAGCAATTTGTTGAACATATTTGCTCTCTAATGAATTTGGAAATGAAATGCAAACAAACAGAGTAATGTTTCAAATTATTGTTTGATTACCCAAATGTGATCGCTCTGTGCAGAGCAGACTGCTAATATACAAGAAATCAAATATGTAGTTACATCAAGCTTTGGCTTTTGGTATGTGTGCTCTGCAAAATACAGTTACATAATGTGATTAATACCAACAAACCAGCAAAACAATGTTCTGTGAAAGAAGGGAAAAAATGTTGAATCTTAAGGCTTTGTAAGTCAGTCTAACTTTAATGGAGGTTTATATTTGACACATTTTTTACATTTATTTTCCATTGCAGTGTGTTGATGTTTGTGTCTTTTAAGAAACCACCTTGGCCCTCTTTGTTTTTCAAAAATGTTCCTCAGCTCCTCATTTTGCAGACACTTCCCCACTGTCAGGTTAACTTTAATACTGGACCTATATGTAGACAATCTGTGTCTTTACTCTTTTGTCCCAGCCTTCTAGCAACTGCTACATGATAGAGGAAGATTCAGATTTACTTCCTTCCTTAAAGAAAATAGAGGGTTTGGAGTGACTTTTCTGTCCTCTTCCTCTCCCTTTAATTTCTTCTTCTCTCCTTCATCCTCCCTCTTATCCCTTAGGGATTGTTGTCTGATAGTGATGTGTTTTAAATTATCTTGCTCCTTCTCTCCAAATGTCAACTTCAGGTGTTTCTTTTCTGCTCATGCTTTTGTGTTTTCTTCATTCTCTTAATTAAAATTCCTGTTTGTGTTGTTGCTCCTCACTTTTCAGCTTGTTTTCAGCCTTTCTTTCTCTGTGATTTGTTTTAAGGTTAGTCAGTGTGGGTGGACAGATGTATTTTTCTTCTTCTCTCTTTCATGTCAGACACCTACTTCTGTGCCATATGTTAGTTGAGCTTTGGTGTATCTAACAAGATCCTGTGAAATTCTCCTCCGTAATGTGGCAGCAGAATTGCCACAACATGGAGTCATGCCCTGGCCTATCAGTTGACACAGTTTCTTTCTCTCACTCCATGAGTCTTACTCTGTTTCTCCCAAACTCACCCTCTCCCCCAACTCTGCAATTTGTGGCCGCTGAGGAGATGACAGGATTGTTCCAGGTCAGCCATGGAGCTTTGACCTCTACGCCTCTTTGCCTCTTATCCAGAAAATGGCACAGTCGCTCGGCTAAGCCAGCTTGATTTCACCTCAGAGCCTTAGCCTTTAGTCACGCTCTGATAGGTGATTGACTAAAATGGCGAGCTGTCACAACAAAGCTGGGCTCTGAACTCACAGACTCCACATATCCTGGTTACCTGCTGTTGCTTGGTCGGCAAAATCAATTGAGCAGTGAATCTCGGATTGTGAACAGAGAGTGTGGAATGTGTTTGTTATGGTAAAACCTAGTCACCTTTTATCAGTAGGTACCACTTTTGCCTCAGGCCAATTAGTACTTACATGTGGGTATTTACGGATACAGATTACCGATATAAGTACCTAATAATAGCATTAGAGCTAACAATGACTTTGAAAACATGTTTTATTTTCATCAAATGTTCCTCAATTGTAACAAATTAAATAAACAACATGATGCTGTTGCTATAGAGCACAAAAGGACTGCCCTAACACGGCTGCAATCAGGCTGTACTGAGTAGTGAAGTTTGTAATTAGCTGTTTAACTTACAATAACGACAGTGACCTTTTAATGCAATCAGTAAAATAGTAATAGAAAGCTGAGCAAAACTCAGAGGAGTGGCTTATTGCTTAAATGAGAATAGCTGGTCCACATTCAAGGTCAGCCCTACTCATGTGAGCCTGGGCCTTTGTTGTCACTAGCTTCAGATACTGGAGCTTGGCTTGGGTCTAGAGGAGTTTTGTAGCATTTATTCACCGACAAATAAACTGCACACACAATGCACTGCCACGTTCACAGCTATAACATTACTGATTGTATTACACTAGTGGAAAACCTAACCGAGTATGCCAGGCAGACACACAGCTGACAAGCTAAACTAATTGTCCTGGATGTAGCCACTTTCAGAATAAGTCTCCACCAAATCAATGCAGCGGTATTGGGTGATGTTTTATTGGAGTAGTTTTACGATTACAAGTACATGAGTACAGTATCAGACTTCATTTTAGCTTCGTCATTGTGACCATATTAGCATGCAGATGTTAGCATTTAGCACAAAGCACTGCTGTGTTTAGCAGAGCCGCCGAGTCGTGGCAGTAGACTCTTAATCTTGTTTGCATATACGTGAACAATCTTCACCCTTATGTCCTTGTTCTTGTCACAAAACAGCTTGCCTTTGTGTTCTCCTTTATACTATTCAGTTCTCTGTATCGCTGCCGTTTAAAATCCTACAACTTATCAGTGTCAAGAAAAAAATGGTTTAATCGTAGTGTCATAAGTCTTATAGTTTTATTTTGTAAAGAAAATGATAAGAGGTCTTTTTGCTGAAATTCTTCTTATTTTCGCAACCAACCCATGGCCCCAATTCAGGATGAACTACCAGTTGTTTCGACAATGTGAATTCATTGTTGCCTTTCAGCTTTTATTGCTGGAGACAAAATTAGTCGTTTGGCCTGTGATGTTAGATCTTGAGGCTTGAAAGATAAGTGGCCCCTATTTGCTACACCACTGATACACCAGCTTTAAAGCTGATGCACAGTGAATAGAGCTTCATTCATCAAATCATCTGTCCCCAGGCACCCTCTGTCTCCCTCTTTTTCTGAAAAGGTGTCAGCTGGCACCAATGTAATTAGAATCTACACACAGGGCTTCAGATTGACTTTCGACAGGCTCAGTCAGACTCTCATTTTAAGTCTTTAAAGCTTCACAAAAAGGAGTAATCTGCCATACACTTGTCTAAACGATGACATGGTGATGCTAATGATCTAAAAAGTCAGTTTTGTCTGCAAATCTTCAACAAATTTCATTTTTGAATTCAATGCCAGGGCACTTATATCACCCCATTGAGATGTGCTCATGTTATTGACAGTTAGTAGGATAACCATTAGCTGGCACAGGATTGTGTCAATGTAGATCAGTGATTTAAGTCTTGTTATGCACGCTGTCATCCTTTGGCAGTAGTCTACTCTTCCGATATTTTTTCATTTGACTGCCTTCCCTCATTTGATTTGAGCTAATTGCAGTTTTTGCATGGCTTTGTGGGAAAGAGGTGAGAGGAGAAGCTATCATTCTCTAATTTGTATGGTGACCTGTCTGACACAAACATGCACAGGCCGGATGAGGACAGCCTATTCTTGTTTAGAGAGTAAGGGCATTGCAGTAACAAGAGACTGGTGGACAGAAGGGACAGGAGACGATCAATTTAAACAGAGTCAGAGGAAGGATAAGAGATATGAGGAGAATTCAAGATGGAAGTCAGATGGACAGACAAAAAAAGAGAATGAAATTATTACTGTTATGGAAAGTTTTTCATAGATGCAATACATCCCAAACGTGTGGGCGCTTTAACAGCCACAGAACAGGTGATGCGCTTTGCATTTCATGCTTATTTTTGTAATTTCTTTGTGCATATTCTGGCCAAATATACACCTACAGGTCAGAGCCAAACAATTACTTAATTGGTTCATCGTCAGAAAATTAGTCATGAAATATTCTATAAGTAACAGTATAAGTTAATTCCTCAAAGTTCAGCATGAAGGCAGCACAATAGCTCTACTGACAGGGTATATTTTTTTTGGATGAAGGTGATGAGCTGATCTGAGCTATGCCTGCTCTGAATCACCTATTGAACATTAGCATTACTCCATTTACAATTATGGAAAATGGAGGAAATTCATTTTCAATGTATCTTAAATTACTTTACAGTTAATAGAGAAGAGTTTATCCAGATCAAACTAATAGTCGTAGTCATAGGATGAAATGAAGCAGTATATCACAGAAAACATAACAAAATAAAGCAATGAAGTACAAGACACGTAGCATATTGGTGAGCTTACCTAATCTTCCCACCCTTGTCTCTCCCCAACAACATAAAACAAGAAGTCCTGCCCAAGAACAGCTTATGTAGCTATTATAAATAAACATAAATGTCAACGAAAATTGATTTGAACTCCATCAATGTCTCCTCCTTCTCTACTGAAGAGCTGAGAACATGCAAGGAAAGTAAGAGGGACAGCAAATGACAACTTCTCCACTGGTTAGGTAAACTGACAGGAAAAAAAAAAAGACAAGGAACCCTTGACTGCCGCAAAATGCTGACTTGTTGGATGAGTATCCTTGAAGTGAAGGAGAGCCCCGAGTGACAGAGAGCGATTGGGAGATCTTAAGCCAGAACGGTGGAGAGACAGCGAGAGACGCGGTGAAAGAGATCCAGAGATCTAAAGAGGAAGAGAGCCAAAGTGACAGAGTATGAGAGTATGACAGACCTAAAAAGGGAGTGCCCCAGGGCCTGAAAACCTACTGCAGAGGGATTAATGATGCCAGGTCAAACCCTCAGCTTCTTTATAAAGAGACACACAGCTGTTTTCACTTTTGCCGGCTGCCTTTGCCCTGCTGGAGGGCATGAAATAACTACAGTAAGGTACTCAGCAGTACCCAAAATGCAACTACAAGGGCGGACCTGCCGAGCTGAGGGAACGCTAGAGACAGTGAGCATGTGATGAAATAACGGACGTCTTGTTCCTGTTAAAGTTAATTTCAGATTAAGAGTGCACTTACAAACAGGATAGTTCCCAGAGTTCAAAGATGGATATGTGAAGGGTGGAGAGAAGGAGAGATAGACTGGAGTAAGTTTAGGGTCACTAACTAGGACACAGCTATAGCTCATTTAGAAAAAGACTTTTGTTACTATATGAGGACCACAGCGATCGCTGGTGCTGAGAAAGTGGTTAGCCTGTTGTGTAACCTTGACCAAACAACTCTTTTGTCTCTTAGTCAAAACATGGAGTGCTCGCTGTACTCAACACAAGAGGCTTTTTCTTTCATAACAATACCAAACACACTGTCCACCACGTAGTCTGTGAAAGCAAAACTGACCTCTTTGAGAATGCGTCAGCGTAGTATCCATTACAAGAAGCTGTTTTTAACCGAGACGCTACTGTATGTGACCTGTGACCGGACTGCAGGATCGGCTGCTCCACTGTGCTATTCTGAATATAGGACAACATCGACTCCACTCAGTAGACAGTCATTTGCTGTTTACAATGTACAGAATGTTAGCCCTGAAAATGAATGAGGGTTATGTATTGTAATTCCTGATAGGAACAGTATAGTATGGTGTATTTATTTTTTAAAGGATGGACTGTTGTTGTTATTTGGAGGTTTTCTTTTCTTAGTTGCCAGATTTTTAGGAAAGAGTAAACTTTCAAGCACAAATACAACTTTATTTATAACCTCAAATGTTCCAGCTAATATTAAATGTGAAGTTTTATACCAACCATAAAACAAGACGTGTAGTCTTGACTGTTTATTTTTCACCAATGTCTAACAATCAGAAAATTATTGAATGATTGTTATTTTCAATGAATCTAAGTCAATAAAATGTCAAAAATGATTTAAAAAAATGTGATTACTGACCGATTAATTCAGTACTGATCAACTGTCATTTCTTAGTTCATGCTTTATGTCATCAGTAGCAGTAGATTCAGAGTGAAACAGACAAGCACCTGGTGGTTATTGGTGAAACAGCCATGGTCCTCTCTGTCAGTTACATGTCAGATATGCTGGAAATGTGACAAATAATTGGCAGGACAAGGCAGCAACTTGACAAAGACAGTTGCCGAATAACATGGAGGAAATCTAGCAGTAGAGCAACTTGGCAGGGTAAAAAAAATCGCGGCAGTGTTAAGGTTCAAAGAGCACCCGCCTCTACCGGGTCTATCTCCTGCTGTTGTTGGCAGTGTTTACTCGACACAGCACTTCTCACTGGTGGCAGGCAGACAGAAATGTCAACGCCCCGTATCCCCAACACCAAGGAACTCTCTCCACCTCTTTGCCTAGCAACACATTGCAGTGACAGCTTACATCACCACGCTTCCTCTGCCACAAGCCTCTCAGCAGCTATCTGTAAATGTTAAAAGGCAAAGCGCGGAAACAGAAAAGTGATAAGAAATGCTGAAAACAATTAGGCCCATTCTGTGATATTATTTTTTGTCAGTGGGAAACTATTCTTGTAAGTGAATAGTGGTTTTGTCTTAAGTTAAGTCTGTAATAAAATGATATTTTAGTGTGTGTGATGGCTACACATGCACCAAGCCCACCTGCATGGGTGTCATTATGCTAGTATGTGTTGTAAGCCCTCATGCCAATTATTTAACAATCTGATATTTTTCACTTCCATGCAGCAGTCATGAATTTCACAGTCTTTGTCTCTTGTAAATGACACTTCTCATGACCATTAGTAACGCGTGTCTTTAGAGGCATGTTATAGGAATGGAGCTTTGTGTCATTTATTACATAAGTGAGGCAACAAGGAGCCTAATTATCCCTCTTAAGTCTCTACATCTGCTTCTTTTCACTTTAAATTCACCTGTCACAATGTCATGTATGCAAGGATTATGATACTCACTTAACAGTAAATATGTATTCTATATGTATTCTCAGACGTTATCTAATTTTCCGTAGTTATATTTGCCTTTCCAAAATAGAGTGTTTTGGTTTAGATAGCAGCATGAGCCACCTGCTTTCTTTCCCAAGACTCCCGGATGGCATGAATGATGGCAATTTTACTGTATTAGGTACGGCAGTTTAACAGTCGTACCCACGGAGTCGCAGACACAGAGAGACATCAAGCACATAGTGTGCACATGCAGCTATTCAATGATAAATGTTGCATCTCTGTGTGGTGATAACAAATCAAATCTGCTATCTGGAATCTACGTGGCTATTGCATTACAGTAGATGACTGCAGTAAGATTTATGGCATGTTTAGTATGAATGTTAGCGCAGAGAAACACAAGGTAATGTCATCTTTTCCAGTTTCCCTTAATACGGTCCTGCACATGATAAAAATAATTTAATTACAAAGTCATATCCGATCTTCTTCTTTTGCTAGAGATCAGACAAAACTGAACAACTTCACAGACTAATTTGAAGCTTCCAATAATTAGTTTGGACATAATCTATAACAATAATATGAATATATCAGCACGACACAATTCCACTGACTGTTGACAAGAGATAATATTCTATCATCCCCAACCATAGCATCTATTACCACTCTGTTTTGATTTTAATTCTTATTATGTTTGAGCTAATCACACAGCAGCTGACTGTTGTGACAGTAAATGTCAAGTGTTTGCACTGTGATCAAACCCTTTTCATTAGTCAGACTGTTTCATCAATCTCCGTCAGACTGCTTAAATTTGCCTTTTAAACTGGTTGTGGTGATGTCACCTCTGAATGTTGCATGAACAAGATGAATCTGCTTTTGTGGATCGCGGCATGAATCACTGCTTGCCTTTTTAAAACCAGAAATGACGAGAAGAAGCTTGTTGTGATTTGGGTTGAAAATGTCAGATATTTCTGTCCTGTAGAGGTTGGGATCTCTTCAACAGAAGGCCTGAGTCCTAAAACCATCGTCAGCTTTTGCAAAGATAAGTCAGGATAGTTGCATGCATAACAGGCATAATAGTATTAGTTTCCCCTCTGGATGCCGTGACTCTGTCAACGTTATAACAAAGATATAAACGTATTGCTGTTTAAGGGTTATTTGGGGACGGTGGGTGTTCCAGAGTTTAGGGTTAATGCCCGGTCTTGTTGTACATTCGTCTTGCTAGAAGGAAAGGTTTTACAGCCACTGAGTTTTCCGCTCCGTTCTCTCATGGCACATTGACTAATGTGACCGCTCCAGTGCCAACCCCAAACCAATATGTCTCTTAGGAGCTTGTTAGCTGTGGACCTGCAGTGACCCAGACGCCTGCGCCTGTTTCCCTTAAAGCTGAAAGAGTAACTGATTTATTTTAATTCTTTTTTCTAACTGCCTTTTCTCAATGTGAGAACTCAACTTGAGGTGATGACCCGTTGACCTCTTGGTTGCTTTTGCCCATACACAAATAAATAATGTGGCAATTGATGGAGATAAACAGTTTGTGTTTGTTTTGATAGTGACTGAAAAAAAAAAAAATTTCTGCCTCACAGTAGAAACTTTTTAATAAAAACCTTGCATTTAATTATATTTAATCATTTCTAAATATAAATAGATAAAACAGATATTTATATAATGTTTGAAACAATATGTCAGTAGTGTTGATAAGCCTACTATTGAGTCAGATCAGTCTCAATATTATTGAATGCATAAAGAAGGATTCACAAATATATTTTGTCCCCACAAATTTGTCATTATATACTAATGTAAAATAAATCCACACATAAATAGTAAGAATGTCAAACAGCTTTGCAATTTTAATCAAAAACATATTTCGACATTGTCGCATTTATATTAAAACGGTTGGGAATTATCTGTAGTCAATTTATCGTGAGAGATAAAGTACAAAGGTATACTAGGGCGCCATACTCAGGTAAAGAACAGGGTCGAACACATTCTCCTGGAAAGTCAGATAAGCTTTGGCGAAGTGGTCCAACATTTGACTTGTGCACCCCAACAACATTTTGAAACAATCAAAGTGAGCAGGTTAGATTATAAAGAGCACCAAAATAAGCCAGAGAAAGGGAAGCATCGACTGTATTGAAGGTTTAATCCACTAGTCGTTTTTGGGAGAGTCCTCTCCTGTTCATGATGTATATCATATCTTCATGAGGGTGCGCTCATGTGATCGATAGAAAAGGAAGGAGAAATCTTATTAGCTACAGATAAATTCCCTGTTAAAAAAAACCCTCATTTTTGACTTCAGGGGAGTCTCTTAAATCATGACAAGCAGTTTATAAATGCAGGTTCAACAGTTTGTATATAGATGTAACAACATCCACATATATTTTAGGTTCAAATTGCAAATATTTAAATAGATATATTTGTGGATTTCTTTAAAACAAAAAAATATTTGTATGTGCATCTGAAATATATTTGTGAACTTTGTTTTTTATATGTGGGTTATTTTTACATTTGTAAACAACAATAACTATTTTTTTGTTTTTTTATGGAAAGAGTAATTTATATATATTTATCACAAAACACATTTGTAAATCCTTCTGTGAGCATACACCGATATTGAGACTGAGCTTACTGATGCTGATTGGTGTTGACTGTTGCTCGTCTCAGCCCGCCGTCCCCCGCTGAGTCCCCCTTCAAGTCCCCTCCTTTCCCCATTAGCCAATCGATAAAGCTCTAAGCCACACCTGAATGGCTGCCGCCTTAATGCTGCTGCTGAGTGCTTTGGTGAAATGATGAAGAGGGTTGGTTGGGCTTTATAGAACCTAACAGCCGTAACAGGAGCATCTGGAGATGCTGTGTGGTGATGGCCAAACTTTGGAGCAGGCTGTTGGAGTCATTATTTCTAGCATGAAGCAGATTTAAGCTGCCAAATTAGTCAAATCCAACAGGACAGTTTTATACCTGCGACCCAAATCATTCATAATATTCATCTCTCTTGAATATTTTATGTCAAGTCAGTCCACATGGATAATGTATACATGGCATATGGGACATATTATCTTTTTGTGTCCTAACTTTGGGGCTTGTTGATGGAAATAAAAGGATTCAGTTGGAATACTACCTTTGCGTTTAATGTGTTCTTTACACCATAAGATGAATGAAAATATCTGATAACTTTATTGACAACTAAAATAAATAAATACATTTATATGAAATCAATTAAACTACTACGAGGAATTTAAATTTGTTGATTTTGGCATTTCGTCTGGTTTTGCGCGGTTCTACCCGGTGAGTTTGACCTGGTGGCACCAATGATGAGCATTAAGAATTACTCTATAGAAACAGCCAATCCTCTTGCTGAAAAATGAAAAACATTTAGATGATTTCATAACCAGTTAAAAGTTCCTCACAGAAAACTTAAGATATGGATAAATTAAATTGGATAACCCGATTTATTATGCAGGTCTCTATTCAAATGTATTTTATCCATATAAAGTTGTTAAGTACTCTTATTTCCTAGCCTCCCCCTGCTTCCCACTCGCACTCTTACCCACCCCTACAAGTATCTGGGAGTTGTCTAATGCTTCCTCACCTATCTTCTGTTGGCTGTTGAAGCACTCCACTGGAGCAGCGAGGGGTTAAGTGGCTTGTTGAACACCAGCTGTAGCTGTTGATGGAGGAGGAACTTTTTTACTTTCCCCACGCACATTTCCCAAACCGGTCTGGGATCTGAACCCCTTGACCTGCTCTCGTCTCAGCTGCCACCATGTGGGCCTTGCAGCAGTTTTTCTATATTTCTGTGTATTTCATCTCACTGCATGGAATCTCCCAGCTGAGCAAGGTCAAAGTGACATTACTATTTGTTATGTTTTTATTTATTTTTAAAACCTCTTTGAAGGTTTTAGATCAGAGATTTGGAGCATTTCATTTGCATCTCAACTGCCCTCAACATCTTGACAGCGAGCCAGCTGATCATAGCTAACGGTGCTAACAGCGCTAACTGTGTAAACTATGGTGAAAGTGCTGACAGAGCTAAAACTGTTTACCTGAGGGGGAGCCAGAGGGACGGCATTATCAGCCAAACTGCCGGATCTGAGCATTGCAGAGCAGCAACCGTGAGCCATGGGGCCATGGGGCATGCTCACCACTTACATGCACTAACATGCACACAAAGCACGAGCGGTCGGCCCGTCTATGTCAACAAAGAAGCTCAAATTAAAGACAGACACAGAGGGAGAATGACTCCATTCTCTGCTCAGGTAGGAGTGTGTTTGTTCATTTTCCAGCCCAACCTAGCTCCTCTTGTGCACCTGTCTCTTGTTAGAAATACTCATGTGATGTTGGAGATATAGAATGTTCAAAAGTACAGCTGATGCTTAGCTAGTCAACACCAGCCAGTATCTCTTTGATTATACAAAATGTCACAAAATAATTCAGTAATTCCAAGTTATTATCCATGAATTAAGCAGTCTCATCTGCAATACATGCAAAATTGCATTATGCTCATAAACATGGTCTCTTCGAGCAACTACTTTGTTTTGACTTTCTGTTTGGTTTACTTGAAACTGACCAAAACAGTTATACAACCATTAGTATAAACCACTTTGAAGGTTTACTGCTGCACTGTTTTTTTTTTTTTTTACATAAAATGCATGAAAATGTATAACATGGCTAGCGCGAGATGGAAACTAGAATACTTTGCTCCACTTTATATATCTCATGTCCTCCAGAGCTCTGAGGGAATACCACGATCATCATTTGCTATTCATGATGCAGGATTTTCCCCAGTGGATGATTGAAGTGCTGAGTTGTGAAAATATTTTGCTTGGTATGTAACATGCCTCAGAGCCCACCGAAGTTTATGTCTGACAGTTGGTTGCCCTTGAAGTGGGGGCCAGCAACGTTTTACTGGCAATTTGTTTTGCAGTCTGAGGCATTGAATAAGTAGGGTAGCACCGGGCACTGTCATGCTCCGTGAGCCGCGTGGAACTTTGGTAACATGTTTGATTTGTTGTATCTGCACGACTTTGCTATCTCTGGAGGAGGAGTGTGCTTCTTCTCTTCCGAGACCAATTTGATGTGCATCTTGACAGTGAATCCATTTATGTTTGCAAGATCCCTTTTTTTAAGTAGCCGGCATTGCACAACGATTTGATTCAGACTGCGTCAGTGCTCTGCAATGTGGAGTGTTACTAAAAAATGCTGAAATTTGCTTTTGCCATATTTCTGCTATTGGTTGCAAAAAAAGAACGAGGCGAACGTTGGCTCAGGAACATGTATAAGAAAAGTAATACAGCCTAGTCCAATTCATCTGTTAAAGAAGACCATTGTTGTAATTATGCTTTTCAGATACAGACAAGCAGGCATTAACATTTTGTTTGCTTGGCCACAGCTGTTTGTAATTGATGCAGCCATATCCTTCCCATAAAGACCCATCACTCTTCACTACAATACCAAGCAGTAAAACACAGCATCATCACTCTGTTGCATAGTGTGGTCTCTCTGGGGACAAGAACAGTATAAATATGTTGAAATGACACCTAAAATACACACTAATCACAGTAAAGCCTAGAGATGCACATACAGTAACATTACATATATACACACTTCTTACGCTATGTACTTCCCTCTGGCTTCGCTCTATCTCTCCCTCCTGCTCATCCATTCCTTGTCAGTTTTCACACATTGTCTTATAATTGGGAAAATTTGTAGCTGCTTCTAGGCAACACTGTGGTACATCTATCACAGAATGCACGTGCCAGAAAACATCAACACAGACACTCAGGTATAATGATCCCTGAATGGACAGACTCTTCCTGTGTCGACTTCTGCAGCCTTAATTGGGAAGAAAATTCATGAGTGCGTACCGCTGTTTATTTTTTTTGTATTGAAAAAATGCATCACTCACAATTTGCACAAATCCCCCTTGATCTCATATTGAGTCTTTTCTTGTTCCAGCAGTTTGATGCTTCATTTTTTTATTGTAGTTTTTTATCAATTTTTGTGTATTTCATTGTGCAGGAACATGAGCATATATATTTATTATTAAACTGATTTAATTTACAAAACCAGTAAACCCCAACTGAACAGTGAAAGTGCTCTGTCACCACTGACAAAGTACCTTTATGCACTGCGCAAATGTTATGAAAAAAATTATACTATACTATTATAAATAAAACAACAATAACTTGATTTGACTTAAACTAATAATAGGCAAATGTATGCATTGGATAAAAATAAGTATTACATTTCCAAATGTGCCTAAATGGTGAACCATCATTCAAACAAATGCATTGTTTAGCACAATTTAAAACTCCTGCTTGGACCTACCGGTTTAAAGTTAAACTGTATGCTTTTCCAGTTGAATCCAGACTCCCCACTTTGGGAGAAATTACACAGAAGGCAGTTTAATGTCTTCAATATGGCATCAAGTTCTCCTGCCAGAGGATTAGCCACATCAGAGGACATTGCCAGCCCAGTTTTCCTGTGAGTTCCCCAGTTTTCACTGCCCTCTCCTGGGCCCCGTTTCAGAGAGCAGGTTTAACAAACTCTGAGTTGACTAACCCAGAGATGGGAAACTCTGTTGTCTGTTCCAGAACAGCTGATCAACGTTTGTTCAATTAACTCTGAGTTTGTTCACTTTGAGTTAAGCTTGTGTGTGGTGAATGAAAAAGCCATCATCAATGGAGGTCCGATTTCGCGCTTCACCATGGCAACAGGTAAACAACAGGCCTCCATTTTAATTCAGTGTAAGTAAAGCTATTAATGCGTGTAAGATATATATGGACTGTGCACATTTATCTTAAAAAAAGAGTCAGAGAAGGGAAAAGAGTAAGTAAATGAGCACAATTAAGTTTTTATTTTGTATTGTCAATGAATTCATAATTTATAAGATTCTGACAGTGTATTAGGCAGTAGTCTACAGTTGAAATATATATGTAAGCTTTAATCTCATGGGTAAAAAATACAGGGGGCCAATTGAAGATGAAAAATATAGTTGGTAATTAAAAAATACATAGATCAATAGACATATGCGGCACGACTGTAAGCACACGTTAATTATACGCAGCCCATTAGACTCACTTTCAAACTACATTCTACAGCTGCACCACAATCCTGCTCACTCAAAGTATTAACAAATAGCCTCCAATGTTATAGTAAATATGTTCCATTACTGACCGCTGACATCAACGGTGTGCAAAGAGTCCCAGTGTTATATTATAAATTTACAAAAACTCCCATTTGCAAAAAGAAGGACATTGGGGTGACTTGACTCTGTGTAATATTTGAACGTAAGGGGAACAAAATGCAGTCACTTTAGATTTTCCTAGTAGAGTAACAATATTATATCCGCCCAGAAGGACTTACATTCTACAGACAGTAAACCTTGGCTGATTAATGCGCTACCGTATGGACTAAATGTATGAGGAAAGGAAACAGCTTCTTTGGTTCTGTAAGAGGGAGGAAACGGAGAGAATCTCAGGGTTTGTTTAAGAAAAACTTTACTAGGATGAGGGTTAGGTTAGGTTCACTAACTCACTCTGTTACCATGGCAACAGACCCAGAGTTTAAGTTACCTATATAACTGAAACTAAAAACTCTGAGTTTCCCTCATCTCAGGATTAACGAACGTGTTGCTCTTCAGACCTACTTACCACTTACATTTTCTCTGATATAACTGTGTTTTTTTTTTCTCCAAACGCCACAGTCAATTCAGAGATATGGGCCACTAATGGACACTATGTTGCATGCTGGATAAGCACAAACAGAAACCCAGATTTGGTTGTCAGTAGCAACAGTCTCAGGAGCCGTAGAAGATTCCCCGGTTTGTACCAACTCTGCATTGTTTCAGATAACTATAAACATCATGAACAAAAGGCACTTAAGTCACAGAATCCATCAATTTTCCAACTTTTATGCTCTTGTCTTGTTCACATATTGTGTTGTTATTGGGTCTGGATGGTAGTTAACTGTCAATATTATTGTATATTTATACACTCAATATTGGCTTTTGATGCTGGCCTCATTCCCTTAAAAATTGCCTGAGACAGAGGGAGTGTTTATGTTGTAGATAAACACACTGAAACACATTTTTGTGTGTGTGTGTGTTAGAGGCAGAAAAAAACAATACGGGAATGGCCTCCTGTAATCTGCTCAAGTTTTTTTTTCAAGAACAGACATAAAGAAAGAGGAAGAATGAGGTAGAAAAAAATAGATAAGAGAGGAAGATGGAGAGAGGAAGAAGAGACGGACATGGACTAAGGGAGGTGGAGGTGTGAGTGGGCATCCTTTGGAGAGCAGGAGGGAGTTAGAGAACAGTCAGCGGATGAAAGAGACGGTGAGGAAACAGAGGTGAGTATTTGTCAGGTGTTAGGGAGTTTCAGAGTGAAGAGAGACGGTGGAACGTAGAAGAGCCTCAGCTGATAGCCTCTCATCAGAGAGAAAGCATCTTTATTATAGCATTTATTTTTGGTTAGTTGCCCCATTTCAGAGAAAACAGCCAAAACATAATGACGCCAAAGGGAATATGTCAGTTAGCTAGGAAGACATTGGATGGAGCCGACTGTCAATCTAATTCCAAGTGAATTCTGAAATATTGTGATACAGGATGGGTCTGCACCCAATATCATTTATTCAGCAAAAGCACAAACCTGAACATTGATGTAAATGTTCACTGAAACTTGTGCATGAAGAAACTACAAATAATGACAAAAGGCTGATTTCAGGCAGAAATAAATCTTGTATTCATTAACACTTTATATTTAATCTGGACTTGATCATGAACTTGAGCACACAATAAGTCATAATAATAAGTAATTACTTTGTTCTTTTTGGCTGAACCTTTGCTCTGAGACGTGTATCCCAAAGCAAGATGCTCAATTAGAAACCCATTAAAGTGACAAAAGTAGAATATTACATTTTCATGCCAAACATGTTAAGTGGCTTTTATGATGAAATGTTATGAAATGCTTGTAGATTATTATATTATAAAACATTACACTCAGCAGCACTAAAAGATAAGCTGCAAACAACGCACATAAAACCGGTGTACTTTGACAAGGCAAGGGGATATGAAAGAAAAACAGCTGCCCAGGGGCCTTTGTGAAATACTACACTTGAATAATTCATTAAATTGATTCTGCACAAACTGGGCGGTGCTGTAGAGGAATTATTTTCAATTTTACCTATCTAGGTTTTGAGCATATGTTAATAGAATTGTGATGATTATTCAAATATGTTCATTCTCAAGGCACATTTTGAATTAGTTTATTAAGTATCCGCGTTTCCTCTGTTTTCTATTTAATGAGGTGTAATGCCAAGTCCCAGGGTGCATTTTGCTAATATTGTCAGAATATTAATAATACGGTGTTATGGTTTGTCAAAATGACTACTCTAGATTTAAAGGAATACTTTCTGAAATACACTTATTGGATTAACAGATTTGAGAATGGTATCGATCTTGTCATTTAACTCTTTACTAAAAAGTGTATTTCCCAAAATTTTGAATCAGTCTTATACAACAATTAGTTCCAAAAACTTGACTTCAGCTTTTACAACAATAAACTATCCTGTGATTATGTTTGATCTATAAAATTGACAGTGCATTCTAATTTATCTCCACCACAACTTTAACCATCTTACACAGTGAATCTTCACACATGAAGGCTGGCGGGTGAAATAACAACAGCTGTTACAGCTTCTGACAGTTAACATTTCATGTCATTAACATAGCCACTCATATTTTCTCGTTATTGCTGTATACATAATGCAAACATCTTCACAGCTACAGCAGGCTGTTGTAGAGTATCAGCCAAGATAAGAATAAACTGGAGATGGAACAATTCACATATTATTTAAAACCTATCATATGAGATATAAATGCAGCAATTTGTCAGAGGACACACGTTTTTATCACCGTTCAGTTTCCTGATAGTAGCTGTCACACAGCTCTCCATTTCCCAAAGTGCTTTGATTCCAGGGATAAATATGGTGTTGAGGTGGCCGTGCTCAGGCCATTTTAAAGCGGTTGTGTTGCAGGCACCTGTCCCTGGTGTGTCATAGAGCACAGCAAATGGGCCATTTTTCTCTCTCCCTCTCTCTCTCTATCTATATATCTCTCTATCTATCTATATATCTATATCTATATATATATATATATATATATATATATATATATATATATATATATATATATATATATATATATATACATACAGTGATGATGTGCACATTCCTCTGATGGCCACTGTAAAAATGACATTCACGCACTAACAAAAGCCTGTTTCTTCTCGGTTTAGAGACTCAGACTGCAGCTCATTTTCTCCCGAGTCGTCCTTACACCACCTAATAACATCCCCAGCTTACACCCTTCTTTTGAATGGCCTGCCTAGAACATTCAGCAGCCTTTCATTGCAATATGAATTTTACAACGAGTCGTCTAGAGATCGGCGATAGTTAGCGTGGGAGGCTAAACATAAAGCGCTAGCTCCCCACGAGCACACCCCTGGTCCTTTTAGCTCCATTTATCCGCAGGGTATTTATAAGGCGCCTTGAATTGGGGTCTCGGGGCAGGTGATGCAGGGTGGGGGAAAAAGGCCCGTCCTGGCTGGTGATGATAAATGCATGAATACTCAAGCTTTATCACAAGTCCGGCAGCCTCGGGACCAGAGAATGTCATTGCAATTAAAGGCGGGTGGCAGTTGTAAGAAAAGAGAGAGGCAGTGCCTATCTACAGATTGCAGACCGAGTCGGGGAACATGGGCGGCTTGGTGAAGGTGCCTGCAACAGTGCCTATTCATTCCTTAATCACCTCCACTACTCATTAGGGCCTTCTTTTGTTCCAGCCACTGTCTTTTCCTGCACTGTGCCAGCAGATAAAATATGGAAGGGCTCAAAAGAGTGAGGAGCTTGGAGGACGCCATTAAATGATGACAGAGGAGGGATAGAAAATGAGGAGGGAAAAGGGAGAAGTGACGTTGGAGTGGTGGAGTCAGTCAGCTAAGGAAGAAGAGAGGACTCAAGGGAGAGGGGTGGTGACAGGGATGGAAGGAACTGTCCGAGCATGAAGACTAGTAATTCATCTGGATCTTACCTTGACTGCTGCAACACTCAACCAGAAAAGCAGTACAATGTGGGGAGTGTTTCATCATAATCATACACAGCTCTGCTCATTACAGCTGGGACTGCATGAATTACCCTTACAATAACCTCCACTCACCTGTGAACTTGAACTCTGCGGTAATGTAGAGTACTGCGTTCTAGTGCTGTAACTTGATCTCCATTGGTGGTTTTACTCATCATTCTTATTCTTAGTGGAGCATGGGCTCCTCTTCCTGCTATGTAAAGGTATCAAAGCCTCCATAAGGCGCCTGAATATTTCCCTCTGCTTCACTGACTACCTTTTGACCGACTACTAAATATATAGATCCCCTCAAGCAAGTGTCTGAGCTGTTCACAAAATGCACGTTGAAGTCTGTAGTTTGAACTCTGCGAGCTAGTCTGCCTCTATTTTCAGGGAATAGTTTATTTTGGGAGATGCAGCTCTCACTGAAAGGGATTTTTTGCTGCATTCATGCTGAGAACAGGAACAACAGGGGGCCCTTGTTGACAAAGGCTGAGTCCTCCATGTAATTTTTAGTTTAACATTGTAAAGGTTAGCATCAGACTCCCATAATCCACAGTGAGGTACTCAGGGTCACTGGAGACACTTCTTTGGCATAACAGTTTTGATGGACAAAGAAAAACAGAGGGCCATATATTAAACACTCAAACTCAGGTAAATTACCTCAAACCTGGTTGAGCATTGATTTACTGCAATTATTTGTTCTAATAACTTATCGGCGTACACATACTAGATGCTGGTATATTTGCAATAAGCTCATATTGTCTAATTTATTGGTCAACATCTAACCTAAAATGACATCATCTCTGTATGTGCTTTAGAAATACTCCTAAGACTAAGGGCCTCATAGGCAAGTAAACACAATAGATTGATTTATTTTTTATTATTTTTTAACACAATAAATATGAAGAATTGTTTGTCACAAATGGCCCATTTTCATTCACATTCATTTTAATGTTTCACAATTGCATTCTCTATAGATTCAGTTGCCAAACACTTTGTATTCTTGTACGTATGTATCCCATTTAGTGCAGTTCTCTTCTCCCCTCTCTTTCTGTTATCCTAGAGTAAATATCATACGCTCCATACTGCATTATGCAGTATATGTCGATTTGGTTCAGGGTAGGAGTCTCTTTAAGAAGCCAGCGTCTTGTCATTGCCTTTTTGCTTGCAAACATTAATTTTTTTGTAAATATTTGTCTCTGATATCCAGTTCCTAAGATATGTTTTCTAAGCAGAGAGAGAGAGAGAAGTAAACTTGCTATCAAAGACCAAATATGTGTGTGTGTTGAAAACCTCACACAGTTCTTCTAGTAAATGTTGCTCCAACTTTGTGAGTTTGTTGTATTATGGGTGACCACAGAGAATAATGTCCAGTTTTCTTTTCGTCTTTTGCTATACGTTGAGATGTTCTTCCTTAGTAATATAGTTCTCTAAATAATGAATTAATTTGTCTGATGGGTTCAGAGTTCTGGCCAAAACGGTTCATATGTTGTGTTGTACGACAGCATTTAAAGAAAATAAGAAAATAAAATGAAAAGCTTCCATCATACCCTCCTCCTCTCTCATAAGTGGTCCTCACTAAGGGAAGGAGCTGTTTTAAGTCTAGAGCAACTGTCTTACAGATTTTTTCCCAGTGCAAGTAGACCCTGTTATATACAGCAGTGGTTCTCAACCTTTTTTCAGTGATGTACCCCCTGTGAAATATTTTTTTCAGCCATGTACCCCCTAACAAGCGCAAAGCATTTTTGGTTGAAAAAAAGATGTAATACACAGCGCTCTGCCATCAGTGTCTGATTTATTAAACTGTCAACACTGAAGATTGCATTGTTGCATTGAATTCAGTTCATGAACTTACAATTATATTTTATTGAATATTTATTAAATAACTATTTTTAAAGAATTTTTGAATGGATGCTAATTTTAAATATATTTTAAAAAAATCTCACGTACCCCCTGGAGTGCCTTCACGTACCCCCAAGGGTACACGTACCCCCATTTGAGAATCACTGATATACAGTGATACGGTGATACGGGTAATTACATCACTGCAAAGCCAGATGCGGTAAAACAGTCGTTTTAGTCTCTGGGTCTAAATCATTATTTATTTCATCACAGCAGAATTACCTGTTCCCTCAGTTGTGTGCTCGGTTGGTTAAACTACTTATTATTGATAAATTGAAATGAAGAAGTTTGATTGTGAGGATAATGGAAGTGTGATACATTCTCATCAGTGTTTAAAAGAAACCAAAAACTATTCTGCTCAGTTTATTGCTTTTTGTGAACACTATATATCTTGCATTATTACAACCCATGCCTTCACTTCTTTTGTGTATATCAAACAAAATACCAAATACAAGTTAAGAGAAAGAAAACAGTGAGGACAGAGCTGATAGAAGAGATGTGAACATCAAATCATGTCGCACAAGCCTTCTGTTTTCGTTCCAGCTTATAAGAGTTTCAGAAAGCTGGAATTTAAGTTTTAGTATTTTAGCAATTTTATTGAAATTAGTAAAATGATGGACAATCTTTCCATCTAATATTTTAAATTACCATGTATAAATAAATAAAATGTATGCATTGTTTTAGGTTCCGCGAACATAGTGATCCTCTAATTTTATGCCAAACTGAAACTGTGTGGCAGACATCCACACTTGCAGTGATTTGAGAGGTGAGCATGTGTCTTTGTCAGATAATATTCCTGCCGGCATGTGAAACACAAAAGAACAGAGATGGAAGCAGAGAGAGGTAATGATGCTCTTATCGCAAATCCTTAATAGTTCACCCCAAACAGGATTTATACAACAAGGTTTATAGAAAGCTTCACTGTCATTCAAGGTGCAGTGTAGCAGGTAGTAAATGCAGAGAGCCAAAGCCACACAAGAGATTGTTTTTGATTGTTTCTACAATTTCTCTATAATACCAGACTCTTATATCTCATCCAGTCTTTTTCTCCCACCCACCGTCTGTCTATCTACGCTGTGTGTCGCTGTCGGTAGTGTTTCTCTGACTTTAGTGAACAGAGATGAAGACTAAAAGATGATTTGAGGCTATTGGACCTTACCAGACCTGAATATTCAGTGTGTTGAAAAGGAGATACATTCAGAGGCTTGGACAATGACCCAGATAACATTACAATTACCTGCTTGATAACTCAATGTAGCTAAAAAAAAAAAATGCCATCACTGTACACTACAAGGTCTAGAAGCTGAAACAATAATAAGAACAGCAGCCTGACCTCTAACCTCTCTCTGTAAGTCCTAAAAAAACAAAAATCATCAAAAATGATTTGCAGCTCAGAAAGAGATAATGCTTTCTTGCTTCTCATTGTATTTTAAGATTTTAGTGTGAAAAAACAATTTTAACAGCTTAAATATGCAAAATAGGGCTGGAGTGAAGAAAGACATCTATCTCTCCATAATGTTGAGTCCATAAATGTTCCCTTAATGTATCCACATTATGATTTGGATTGTTTTGGTCTTTGATGCCGTCATTCGTGGGACATTTCTCTCGCAATTAAATTGCATGCAAAACTGTTATTAAATGATCAGCCAATTCCTTTATAACGGGCAGTGATTGCTTGCAAAAATGTTATTGTGTCAGTTGCAATATCACTTTTTTGTTACATTGATACAATGACACATTATGAACCATAATATACATTATTATGTTACATGGACTCTTGTGTTATATTCCATTCTATTAATACGCACATACACAAAGTATCATTACTTAATCATATTATATATTAGTCAGGTGTTTTCATCTCTGCTGCTATTAATCACACCACTTTCACTTTACCATGTCATTTTTTGTCCAAATGCTCTTTTTTTTCTATTCTCATTTTAGTTTATATACCTCTTGTTGTTGTTTTTTGTCACTTTCTATACTTACCTGTATCTATTTCTGTCCTTGTACTTCTGCAACAAACATATTCCTCTGGGGATCAATAAAGGTTAATTTTTCTGTCTTCACCTAAATATTTGGTGAAGACAGAAAATGCATCAAGTAACGTGTAGGTCTTAATATTTTAGTTTCAACTTAATTTCCTTGTATATAGAGTAAACAAAATGTCAAGTCATACCTGAGCTCACTCTTTAGCACATTCCTCTGCTCTCCTCCATATCTGCTTTTCCTCTCCCTCCCCATCAAGCAACCATCATGACTTACTTATTCCTTGGCATTTATTTCACCACGCTCACTTTTTCCCCTGGATACGTTTCTAAGTGTTGCTGAGGGCCTGTCAAGGGTACGATGCAGGGATGATAAAACATTTTCATAAGGCTATTGGGCAGCAGCGGCTTGAAGCTAGCAGATAAGTATGCACTGTGAATTTCAACATTATTCAAAAAACTGACAACTGTGTTCCTGTGGCCAAAGGCTGAACCACGGGCAAGTTAGAAAAATTATAGATTTGCAGTTGGGGTGGCGAAATGTTATGTACAGTTCAATAAAAACAGCCCTCATACACTCTTAGGAATCACTTAAGGTGTGGAGGGACTGCCAGGCTGTTTTTGTAGCCCTATGAGGTCCATCTCGACCATCATGAAGATTCATCTCGCCATAAAGGCAGCACTAACACAGGATTTTGAGCCCTTCACCGAGATACATTTGATCTCAATAATGGTAAATAATTCAACCAGTAACAGCGTCTTAGTTGTTGGATGGTACACTTATGGCAGAATGAGCAGGAAAAGGATGAGGATGAGGAGACGAGAGGAGCAGAGATTGAAGAGTGAAGTGGAACAGATGTAGTTTGCTGGATTGTGAATTTGACTGTTTGTTTGAGCAAAGCAATATCTGAATTTCCACCAGCCAGTGAGTCTTCTTCAAGAAGTGACACTTGTGACCTTTTGTGAATTTTAGTTTGGAATAAAATCATCTGTGGGCATGGCTGGGATGGGAGGACGGCAGAAGTGGACTGCAAATGTTCAAGTGCAAGAGTAATTTTAGCACAAACTTTTATGAGAGCTGACCTGGAGCAATGCATTCAATATGCATTCGTTACGTGCCACTGGTGAGGCTGGACAACATTACATTAGAAACCACTGAACCTCACCCGAAATCAAATCTCACTTTGGTCATAAAAATGCTAATATTTATATGCAGCAGTCTCCTAAAGTAGTGACTGTGTTTGTGCGCCTGCATGCGTTTCAGCTTGTATGCTTTTACTGCAGCGGGGTGTTCAGCTCTCCTCAGAGACAGAAGCTGTGTTGATGAATGGTGAGCTACTGTGGAGTTAAGGAGTGGGGAGAAAAAGTAAATTTTGTGTGTTTATTGAAAGGGATGTGTGTTACACAGGCCTTTTTGCTATTTTCCTTTACGCTATTGTGATTTTATATTGTTGTGAGAAAAAAAATGTTTAAGCTCCAGCTTCAACAAACATAATTCACACACGGAAACACAAATGAACAGTAATCTGGGTGAGATATATTTCAGAATGTCTTTCTCTCTGTACCTATTGAATGATAGTATTCTCACATGATCTTGTACACACGCTTGGGTTCTTTGTTATCTTTCTAAATGACTTCATATGTTGTCTGTTGAGTTAACCGTGTTTTTCTTTTTTTTTTCTCTCACAGATCCCTCTTCCCACCGAGGCAGAAGCCGCCGGCCACTGACCTCTGCTACAAGACTGAAATCAGCAGTCTAATGGACTTCAACTCTCCGGACGCTTCACTGGACAAAGGTAAGACCTGAACTGTTCTGTTCAACCTAAGCTAGTTGACTTAAAGGTTTGTTTCCCGCAGTGCAACTATGGGAGGATGATGGGGCATATAAAGTATATGCATTGAAGAATGTACATGCAATTTTACAGTATATACCAGTGGTGGAATGCAACTTAGTACATTGACTCAAGTACTTTTTAGTTCAATTTTGACTTACTTGTACTTTGCTTTAGTATTTTCATTTTATGCAACTTTATACTTCTAATCCACTACATTTCTGAGGGAAATACTGAATGTTTTACTCCACCTCATTTGTTTGATACTTTATACCTTAAAATATATGATATGCTTCTATGAAATGATGCAGTACTATTCTACTAAATCAAATTTGTTCCACATTGATGAACTACAACGTTAAAATGCACCACACTATAATAATATAACATTGTTAAATGACCCATTCTGCCTAAAGATTACTTTTACTTTTGATACTTTAAGTAAATTTTGCTAGTAATACTGTTCTGTAATTTTACTTATGTAACATTTTGAACTCAGGACCTTTACTTGTACTAGAGTAATTCAAATGTATGGTATTTCTATTTATATCTAAGTCCAAGATCTGAGTACTTCTTCTACCTTTGATACAGCACATAAACAGACATTTCTAGTTGAAAAGACGTAATACATGAGAGCAAGAAGGGCTAAAAGTACCACCTTTGCATCAATTCCTCTCCCTTCTCAGCATTTGCTGCCTGCACTGTTACGAGTATCCAGTAGACATGTTATTCCGGCTAACTAGGACTGCCTGCGATCCAGGTTGCATCTGGCTGCTAATGAACTCAGCGAGTCTTGTGTTACTAATCAGACAAAAGCTACTTCTTAATTCAGTCTGTTAGCACGTTAGTTTAAAACCAGGGACACAACAATCACGGACAACTGTTTGTTTATGTTAAATATGCAGTTTGTATTCTTGAGATTTTGGCCTTTGCATTCTTGGATGGACAAGCAGGGCAGAAATTCTAACTAACTGCTGTATGTACAGTGATGATACGATGAGTAAATAAAAGTCCAGGTCTAAAAATGTTCTATGTTTATATTTAAATACATAAATTCTAATTGTAAGAAGAATGTAACAACCCAATATGGTGTCAGTAAGTATAATATAACTAGTTAAACATGTCGAAATGTTAGTAGTAATTGCATTTATAAACTATTTATTTACATTTTATTAAAGAATTAATTCAAATTTGTATTTGATATTTTACCAATTTAGACATTTAAGAAGTTTAAACTTTATCCTATGATTACTGAATAACAATTTACTTAACAAGTAAAGGTTACTGATGTAAGAAACGACCACAATTCAAAGCTGTTAAACATAATTTTCCAGTAAAGAGGATTTTCATCTTTGCTTTTCATAACTCTCAAATTTGTTTGACTTGTCCATTTGCAACCACATTTTATCATGGTTTTGGGTCAACTCTCCTACAACTACATTATAATCTTCCACCAGCTGTTTACATTTTGTACAATAGAGATTGCAAATTCATCAGAAAACATTTAAATTCCGTGAGTTGACCTGTATACTCACAGTATGTCCTGACTTACAGCTAGTAGAGACGTTCTCAAGTTTCTCATGAGGACAATCTGAATTATTAATAGTTTTACTTTGAATGCATTCATACCTTCCAGTCCTCCTGTAAAGTGATGCAACAAAATGTCTCCGTCAACAGTGAATACTATCAAGCTCCATAGTCATCTGCTGTTTTTGTTCACTCACATGAAGCTTCCCCAGAAAGCAGCCTATACACTTTTAAGCTAGACTCTGGCCGTTTCTCAATAAGTGAACTTCTCTGTACTTGTGTCCTCCTGAACTTGTGAAACGTCATCTAGCGCGGCCCAAGTACTGTTCCAATACACAAGTTCGCATTCAGCCAAGTACGGTCCAAATACCCGGAAGTGTCCTTGCTCCGCCCATTATATCGGGGATGCAACGGAGGAGACTTGTGTGGACTTTGGACAGCCAAGTATCCCAGAATGCATTTCACCAGCAAACAAGAGACGACAGTGGCGGAGACGGCTCACAACTGTCAGTTATCATTGTCTAAATACTGCTGTTGTTGTGTAACGGAATTTAGTTTTAACATTTTTTTAAGCGAGAATGTAGTTGTTAAGACTTAAAATATGCGGTCAATTTATCAAGATAGAGCCTGTTTGAAAAAAGCGCCGACGTTTGTCGGAGATATGAGAGGACCAGAGAGGAGACCGGGCGGTGATGCTCATGTAGCCCGCTGACAGCAGCCTTATCTCGGCAAGGCCTCTCCAGATGTGCCGCTGGCTCCGGTGTCTCTGTGGTTGTGGTTGCAGATGTAACACAAAATATATACATATTAATATTTTAATATTTTCTAAATGAAAACGAAAAAAGGCAGGGTTGTGTTTTATATCATATTTCGTTTTATTGTCAATATATATGACTGAAGATAACCGGAGTAGGCGGGACCGACGAGCTGAGTTGGTGACGTCGTGACGTTGGTGACGTCATCAAGTTCGCTGCTGTTCCAATTGCAAAATGACCGTACTGCGTCCTCCCATCCTCGGGAGTTTGTACTCCCGAGTCGAACTATCCAAGTCTGAACTTGCAAGTTTGCAAGTCCACACTTGACCATACTTGGTATTGAGAAACGGCCTCTATCTGGCTGGGTGGTCAGACGGGTCTCATGGAGGCATCATCAGCTCTCCAAACAAACACAGTTACAGTCGTTTATCTCTAGTCTGTTTAAATGTTCCAGCCTTTTCATGACAAAAGCTACTTTGAAGGAGTTAGAGTCTTGTAGAGAGGATCAAAGTAGCTATCGATGGCTCCAGTACAAACACATCTCTTGGACTGCGGATCCTGTAAGGCTGCCAGCTCCAGTATGGATCTCTAGTGTCACCCAAGGAGCCCCAGGGGCCCTTTCCTCATTAGAATGTCCTGCTTAGGGGTGTATTTGGCTGCCAGATCTCTCCTCTCTCCCGTTAGCGTCTGTCAATGTCGTGATGATACTGAATGTGCTCACAAGTCGTTCGAAAAAGAGGGAACAGTGTTGCAGACTTTTTGCAGATTGGTATTCTTCCACATACGTATGAAAAACAGGTTTGAACTCAGTACTCAAGTACTCTACTCAAGTACAATTTGTTGTATTTTAATTAATTATTTCCATAATCTGATTATTTATACATTACATTATACACAAAATTTGCATTGTTTTAGATCAAACCAATAGATTACCCAATGCTGTATAAAGTTTTTGTAATAACATGTCAGTTAATCAGTTATATTCCAATAATATGAATGGGACCATCCATGCATAATAAGCACTATTGATATTTTAAGTACATTTTACTTGATACTCTTGTCAAATACTTGTAATGGTTTGGTTTTTCTTTTTTGATGAGGTTAGTTATATGCACCTTTTTAAATGAACATGTTTGAACGTGGACACACACACACACACACTCTCCTTCAGCTAAACCAGCTGCTGCATTGGATCTGTGATTGTTTCCTGGGTGCTGTGCAGACTCAGGAAAAAACGCATGCACACACACACACACCAAACAACCCCTGCAATGGCCAAGGCCACGTACTGTATATCACCACAAGTTTCTGCCGAATGAGAACAGGGAACTGAGCGGTTGTGTCATCAGCAAATTCATCCAAGGTCTGCAGTAAAAGCGAGAGAGACATGGAAGGAGAGGGGAAACAAACATTAGCAGTGAGCACTATATCATTATAGAGGCAGGTGCTGCTTCTGCACATTAACTGGCAATGATATCACTGGCTGGGTGAAGCTTGGCATGTGGGCAGGTTTAAATAGGAGGGTCAGTCAAGAAGTCAAACAGGGCACCGAGAAAAAATAGGAATATGAGGGAAGAGAGACAGAAGGAGAGAGAAAAACTGGGAGGGGGTAAGGTGAAAAGCACTGTGAGGAGAAGGAAGAGGGGAGAGATCGCCTAAGGACATATTATTGCCTTCGAATGTATTTTGTTTAATGAGAGAAAATCATATAGCGAAGGGGGAGGATAAAGAGACAGAAATGAACAAAAGAACAATATGGAAAGAGAGCATGTGATAGTGTATGTGTGGGTGTGGGTGCATGTGTGAAGAGGTCTCTGCTGAGCACTTCCATTTTTTCTCATGCGCTGACACTTTCCAAAACACCTGCCCCCACCGAAGCCCTCTTATAGGCATTGGGAGAATGGCACTCAAATTGCCTCCAGCAGCAATATCCAGGCCCCTCCACTGTAATTTACACACTTCAGAAATAGCCACTCAGAAATGCTCAGACACGACTGCTGTTAGTTGCTAGTTCGACTTTTTATTTTTATTTTATGTGATTGTATTATTTAACTATGCAAGGATGCAAAACGTGGATATTGTTTGTGTTGTTGTCCAAAAGATCAGATTTGAATCATTAAAAATGTGAAAATGTGCTGCAACATTCATAAACAAAGGGGTTCCCTGTGTGCTTGTGTGCCTCTGTCCTCTGGCTTTTCCATTAAAGACCACTGAGAGGTTGATATTGACAAAGTGAGCAGAGCAGCAGGCCGATTATCAGCCATCCGTCACTCTCAAACTGCTTCATTAAAGAAGACTGCTGGCAAGTGGAACTCAAAGGTCGAAAAGTCAAAAAGTGAATTTCAAGAGGTCTAGATTTAATACCTAATTTGAACAGCCATCAAATGAGACATTACTTGTTCCTAAAAGTGTGCAGTGTGCAGGTACATGTGAGTTTGTGTCGGTGTGTGTCTGTGAGCAACATTTTGTTGCACTAAAACATCAGACAAATTCCCTCCTCTGAGCCTTTTCTAAATGTTCTTGATGTTTTCTTCTTCTCTCTTCTTCTTTTGGAATCCTTTCAGAGGCAGGTTGCACCACAGACATATACATACATACATTTGCATTACATTGTGACATTTAACTTTGCCACATACTCGCATCAATCAAGGCTTTTTATATACTTGTGCAGCTTTCATACTAAGACTCCAGAAGAATAGAATATGTTGAAGCACAGGTCAGCGCTGGTCACTACGTGTCTTTATTCATCTTATTGCAGTGAAAGTTGCTTAGAAATGTGCCCACTTCAAAGCTGAATGTGTGTGATTTGTACTATCAATGCATTGAAATGACCAGGTCTCAGACTCAGTCTTGTTGTTGGCACGCACATTTTTCTCTAGTAAATGGACCAGAAACAGCAAATGTGCGTTCAGTGACCTTCGTCTAAAAGCTAGCAAGCCCTTAATCCGCTGGTGATAGTATCACCAAGTCACAGCAATTGTATTTTGATGCAGGAATGTCAAATAAGTTAAAAAAGTAAATTAAAAAAATATATATATCCTCATGTGTACTTTCTTAAAATATAAAACCTTGTGAATGTACATTATATGCATTCAAAAGTATTACATAATAATAAACCACTGTACAGCTGTACCTAGTGTATTAACCATTGTCTTTTCGTAAAAGTTACATGTTACAGGGCACAGTATTGTTTAAAATAGACTTCAAGTATCTTCCATGTTTCATTTACTTTGGATATATTTTTCATGCAATGCAATATGAGTTACATTAAATTACTAGTGTATATATTTTAACATTCCCCATCAAAGCCAGAAATTTAAACCTGTTATTTTATGAACCTCTCATTGAGCCGTAAAACCCAACCTGTCCCCAATAACTTACTGTTGGGCACAAACGGTTAAGGTAAAGTATCAGAAGCCATGAACTCAAAGTGACCTAGAAATTAAGATTGTGGGTCTAAGCAGAAATAAATTAGCTTTACAGGGTGTCTGTGCCCACCTTGAGGAGATCAGACATCCAGAATAGACATGGTGCTGCTTCAATGCTGTTCGTTTTAATTAATGCCCTAAAAACTTGGCAATTTCATGTTTTACAGTATTGCACTTATCTAAATTCTCTATCACATTGTATATTGAGTTTTGCAGTTCAAGAAACAATTCCAAATGTTTCACTTACACCTCATTAGGTTTTGGAATTACACCCAGGCGTAGCACTGAGCCAAGGTGCTACTAGAGGTGTATTTTCTATTTCTGAATTCCACCTTGCAGTCCTGACACAAGGCGAACTGCCAACTGGTACAACCGGTCACTGGTTGTAATACCGTCTGCCTGCCCTTCAAATGGCTGTTTAAAAAAGGCCCACGGGCGGCTAATCTGAGCTGGCGTCTGGCAGTATTGAACTGGCAGCGGAGACGATAGTGGGGAGGGACGGGGGCTGTCGGGGCTGCCAGTTCTGGAAGAGAGCTGAGTGGCACCTGGTGGCTGCCGGTTCCGTTTCACTGATTTAGGAACAAGAAGGTTGGAAGGTGGGAGAATAGAGAGGCATATAACTTGAAGACCAAGGCTGGGAGCAGCCGGTCTGAAGTATGAATTTAGGATGTACAGCAGTAGTAGTAGTGATGAGCAGAGAAGTAGTAGAAGTATGGAAAACCAAGTGCAGAGGATGAAGTGCAAAAAGGCAGATACTTTTAAGACTCATTGTAAATCAACAATATGGTTGCACACCCTGAGTGCTAATTTCATACAAAAGATTTCAAGTTGACATTTTAACATTGACGCACCCTCCAAATGTAGGTGAATCGGCTGGGGTAAAAGAGTAAAGAGGTGGGGGCGTGTTGGTGGGGTTGTGAAAGGTTATTGGACATCCTCTTGAAGGTCTCAACAAATCTGGGTCTTCAACATTCCTTGTTTTACCGCTGCAGCTATCCACTCGTGACCCACTTAGGTAATGCAGGGACTGACATGTAATAAGCAAACCTTTGTTTTCTTTTAATCCGACTTCTTTTAGCAACACAAATGTGTGCAAGGGCACATTCCAGGTAGAATGCCTTGAAACCTCACAACTGTCAGCGGAGGATGTGATGATTTATGGTCAAAGTACTTTTTAGAGTATTATAAACTGCTCTGCAGTGTTTGACACCTGATAAGCCCTGAAACTCATGAATGTGCTAGCAAGAGTCTTCCAAATCTTCCCACTCTGCATGCGGTTTTCCTCGAGTGCGTCTCTCTGCTGTGCTGCTGCCCAGCTGCAGTAGCTGGTTGGCGGCTCTCACTCCTTCTTCGCAGGCAGTACAATAAATTAGCAAATTACCATGACAAACATCGCCCCAAAGTCGCCCTGCTGGTCTTGGGTGACTTTTCTAGTTTATCTTCAGGATCCTGAAGAAGGTCTGCATCACACCTGTGACTGAATCAGAAGGAAAACTTTCATGCATTGTAAAGCAACACACGGCTCACTCTCTCTCTGGGTTGTCATTGGCAACGGCATCCAACAAAAACTGCCCATGCTGACATTCGTGACAGCAGAATGATTCAGTTTCTCTAGGCATCGGAGGGCACTTTGAGCCGAGGCACCACCAGTCAGCGTTTGCTCTCGGCAACTCAGATTCTGGATGGTCACCACCGGTTGTTTGGTACGCAATGATATTTGTGTTCTTAAAGGCCTGAATCCACAATCAGCACTGAATGGGTCATCTTCACAGTTCACTGGCTATATTTATTTTCTCTACCAGTTCCCACTTTGTGACTCGTGGGCTGATCTTTTGTAGAGAGGTAGTTTTAAGGTTTATCTTTGCAAGATGCAGCTTTGAGAAACCTCTTGGCAACAGGAAAGTTTGATTTTATGAGAAGAGATTGTCCATTAACACGTGCATTGTGTTGTAACAAAGGGCAGTTAAGCGGTTCTGAAGAAGGGAAATAAAAAAGATGCCCAGACACCACATTGTTAACAAGCAGCAGAAAGAAGCTGCAGCGATAAAAGTTGACCATCCATACACACACATACACACACGCATTCAATTGATTTCAAATCTTTCCCTCATAGTCTATGTTTTACTCTCACTCTTCTCTCACATAAACAACAAAAGGTTGACATCTTCTTGGCAGTGTGCCGTGGTGCTGCTGTCCTTTGAGGTATTGTGTAAACTGACTGCAGAGAGACAGAGATCGCCTACCGCCATTGATTTTCATTTAAGGCATAGTGCTCTCAGCTCATCACTGCAAGGCATGCCAGACATTAGAAATGTGTGTGTGCTTGTGTGTGTTGTCGCATCATACAAGGTGACTGTCCACAATTTCATCCAAACTGCTTTTGACCCTAAATCTATATATTTTTTTACAACATCATCATTGCACCAAGCCGTGCATCCCTGTAGTGTCATTTGATGCTGTCTTAATGTAGTGTAAATAGCCAGCGCGTGCCAAGTACATTCTTTTAATTAGGAAACCCAACAGACCCACTGATTAGCACTTCATCTTCATAAGTGTCTGAGCCTGAGCCACAGCTGGGCCACTTCCTAGTTACCTTACACTGTAGCTAGCATGTCCCAACAGGTCCGGAGCAAGAGTCGCATAATTAATTTACTGTAGTCTGCCATCTACTGAGCATGCAAGCAAAGTAATTTGGTCCATGTAAATTGCTTGTGAGTTACTGTAAAATGTTAAATATAAAAACTTGTTCACTTTTGCACGGATGGGAGCATGGTAGCCCACAATGGTATTCATAGTGACATCATGCTTCTGTAGCATTACCTCGTTTTAGATGGTAAATCCCTTTTGTCATAAAATGACCTCCTCCCCGAGCATACAGCATTTAGTGAACTGCCATGCAATCATTTAGCATGCACTCCAGCAGACAATTGGACCAACACGATTATATTAACAACTTTACAACCCACAGCTTCACATGATAAATGGCACTATTATATTTTTTCTCAAATTCTCTTTCAGTGTGTCTTTTCTCCAGAATGGGGAAAGTGCTGAGTCAACTCTCATTCTTGGATTTGTATTCTTAAACCAAGCGGTACTAGGCAGAGATTCATGATGTTAATTTGAGGCATTATAACTACTGCAGCCTTCCTCTTCACTGGCATTAAAGGGCATTTGTAACAATTTCGTGAAAAAGCCTTGTGACTGTAAGAGGAAAGTAAGGTCCAACCTAAATCAATGACTGGATGCCAATTGTGTGGTATAATATAGCTCAGCAGCTCTCTCCCTGCTTTCTGCTGGGCTCCCTTTGGGTGTTATCATGGAGTGAAATCATCATATAACCACATGCACACGCATGTTCACAACACAAAGCCTCTCGCTGTCTGCTTGTGCCTGCACCTACAGCTCTTAATCTGCTGCATATCAGCTGAGCTGCAGGCCTGCATGGGCCATAAACACTCCTTTGAGTAGGCAGTATTCAATTTCCTCACGTTGTTGGCGACGATAGATTATTTTCTTCAGCTGCTTTATTGTCTCAGAGAGAGGGGTGGTACATTGAATGATTAGCAACTTTGCAGAGAACCCAATCAAGGTTTTTGGCATAGCCATTGATTGACACTTTTGGGATGTAGGTGCATTGTAATGAAGTGTGCACACAGCCTCTTGATACCAACATCAGCTAGATTTAGAACAATAAAAACTCCATTATTTTAAGTTTGTTGCTGAATTTACAGTCCACAGTTTTGTGATTTGCCATGCTAGAACATGCTTTTCTGGTCAGTGGGGAGTTACAGAGGCTCCAATGAACCATGTAATTAAGCTTAGTTCATTATTGTTGATGAATGAATAGATGCATAATTGAATGTACATCCACATCCTGCATTGTTTTGCCACACTTTTGTGGAGGCAGGTTCTAAAAGAGTATTAAGTCTAGGCTGAGTCTAAAGTGGCCTCGTTGATTAATGGAGCTTGAGAGAATTTGGACTCAGCCACCAGGAGGCCTGTGAGAGCTCCTGTTACTCCCTGTGGGCGGACTCATTGTATTTAATGCATCAGTGGCTGTGGGGGCCATATATTGAATGTAAATATAGAGAAATTCACACATTGTCTGTGAGGTACATTTTGTTTTTAAGATAATGAATTGTTAAATTTGAATGTGACCTCACCTGATAAAGTAGGAGTGATCTATAATAATATTCACTGATAATATTCATGTTGGCACACAAAGGCTATGCAGAGAACGCCGCTTTATTCAAAATTATTAAAAGCATGAAAGTGAAACAAAATCAAGATACGATTCAATCAGTGTTTGAATGAGTCTTTTATAAGGTTGTTTTGCCCTTTTTATGACTTATTCTCTATGTGCACTTGACTTGTAGGGATAACATTTATAGTCTGACTCATCATTCGGCTTATTTAAAGAGGTTTTATCTTTGTCCTTGCAGGCAGATTAATAAAGTTTAATAAACGCATAGGCTTATCACCTTTGTTTAAAATCAGATCTTCTTCTGTATGACTGCTCACAAGTCACCAATCTCTCATTGACCTGTCGGCCTCAGACTACTATCACTGCAGGGGTGATTGAATAGAACAAGCATTAAGAGATTGCGAGCATGCGTGCCTGCACTAATAGTAAAGGTCTGTTTGTTTACTTTCCATTCCATCCAGAGAAATGAATGTTTAATTAAACTAAAATGAAGAAGGCTTTAAAGATACATTTTACAAAGGAAAGTCAGCTTATCCACTTTATTACAATTTAAAAGTGAGCTATATTTTAATCCACTCAAAGATGACAATATCCTGTATGTATCCCGTGGTTGTAGTTCTAAATCCGACCATTATTGTGGTGCTTTGGCTTACTTTACTCTTTAAGGCTCCACCTTACTGAAGTTTGTTCAAGATACTCAGAGAATGTGGGTCGAGGCGTTGAGAGAAAACACACGAATGATAATGTTTTTTACTGGCTGATCATAAATGCAGACAACGGTAAGAACAAACATTACAGTATTCTTCTTTGGCGAGTGTTTCGGACTTAAGTGCTCATTTTAATGGTGCTCAAGGTGTTCATGATACCATAGGTGTTGTCTTAAATGGTATTAGGTTACTGAGACCCTCGGGCAGGTCAACAGCTGGTAGACCTGTTGTTGCGCTGCCTGCCGGTGTTAGACTACAAACACATTGACGCTCACCTGCCTGTAAGCCTACACCAAGGCTGGGCTCCTCCCCTCATCAGTGTGTGTGTGTGTGTGTGTGTGTGTGTGTGTGTGTGTGTGTGTGTGTGTGTGTGTGTGTGTGTGTGTGTGTGTGTGTGTGTGTGTGTGTGTGTGTGTTGTGTGTGTGTGTGTGTGTGTGTTGTGTTTGTTTGAGTAATGTGGGAAAATCATTGTGACAGCACCGCTGAGCTCCTCCTTACCTAGTAAACCATTTGAGTTGAGGGGGAGGGGCCGAGTGTACTGTATCATTGAAGCCGTGGGAGTCGCCTTGAACAGGTACACTTACAGAGGGAAAAACACACAGCGGCAGCTCCTGGATGCATTTCCTGGTGTCAACTGAGCTTGATTTGAGTTGGGAAAATAGTCGAAAATGGACGTGCTTTGAGTGAAAACCGCTTGAACAAGGAGGATTTTTGGAGCTTGGAGTCTTTGTGTCTTTCCTGAAAGTTTCCAGCACACACCTGACATATCCTGGAATCCTGGAATCGGCTGGAAAACTCCCCTCGGAGGAGGGGATGAAGTCAGACGGGGAGCAGGGAAAGTTTGGTGAGTGAGTGGAATAGACAGGTGTAGCTGCGTTATTAGACGAGTGTATGAAAGTGAGTTAGTCCTGCACTTTCAAATAGTGACCAGGCAAAGGTGGCTTATTCAGTGTCTTTCTGGACTAAAGATCTTAGAAGAGGAGAAATCTAAGTTATTTAGCTCAAAGAGTGTCTGATAGTGGATCAGCCAGTCAGTCACCTGTTTTAGTGCTGAGCCGTTGGGAGACTTTAACCTGCACTGAGTGACCTCAGAGTAGTTGTTGAGTAGAGACTCCACCATTACCCTGCCTGTTTATGCTCTCAGTTGTCTTTAATGTTAGTTTGAGCTGATACTTTTTCCCAAGAGTTGTAAGAGATGAAGAGCCATGTGGTTGTGAATATGGGGATCTGACACCTGACCTATAAATTCAAAAGATTGGAAAATATTGCAGTTATTCACATGTTTCTCAGCTGCTGGGTACAGAGGTGTGAGGGAGTTTCGCCGACTGTCAATGACGAGATCACGGTCTTGTTTTTTGTCAGTTTGTCTCCAAACAGTGTTTCATGGTCATGTAAAGAGGCATTGTTTTTTTTGTTTATATTGTAAACACTGTGGTCTGGGGTTGTTGGATCCAGTTTTTTAGCCTGAAAGTATGTTCTACATTCACACAGGGAGTTTTGCTGTGTCAGCCAGACTGGTTTCAGACTATTTTAAATGAAAAGCATTGAATTACAACAGCTGAGAAGAGCTGCGATTCTGAGAACAAATGCTCTGCTGTTTGGCTTCCAAATACCTGCATTTTATCTATATGCTGGTGCTTCACCTGCCCTTCAACTTTGGACCAAAGATAACCTAAACACAGAGGTAATAGTTCACATTACACAGATGAACCCTATGTTTCTTACGTTTTCTAGGAATGCCATGTGCTAGCAACCCAGAAATGTGGCATGAACTGGTCAAACTGTTCCACGTTTTTCAAGCACGTCCTCTAAATCCGTCAGGCTCAACCCAGAGGTGTGGTTGTGACACAATTAGTGCTTTCAAAGCAATACAAACGCCTGGAGGCTATGGATGGCTATCTTTGCCTAACCCTTACTAACACAGGTGTGGTTATGTATTTGTAATTGTGGTCATTTACTCACCTTTCCATCTCACATTTCTGTGGCAGCCTCTGTGATTACCGTTTAGGTAATTTGCGGTCTGTCTTTGCAAACTGAAACTGTAAAACATTAGTCATGCAGCCTTTATTGCTTGTAACCATAGCAGCAGATTATGTGTCATCATACCTGCTGTTGATGTTCTCCAAGCAGAATAACAGAAAAACATTTCTGGTTTTGATCTTCTCTGTGTTGAATTCACATCAAACATCAGTTCCTCCGCCTGCCAGTCCAGCAGACACCCCAGATCATTTCACATGACATCGCTCCTTTATGTCTCATGGCTGTCACTCAGAGAGGAAGTAGTGTTTTCAGATGAGTGATATGATGTCAGAGAGGGCTTAACACTGTGGATTAACACCTTCTGTGAACCTGGCTATGAAGCAAAGCTGTTGTTGGTTTGGATCTGACTGACCAAACCTAATATGTTCACACTCATATGCATCCAAATGCATGCACATGTCCGTCCGTGCCTATGTTATTCAACGCATGGATGCGTGATGTGCATGTGGATCGGTTTGACGACATAATTGCTTGAGCAGAGGCGTTTGGTCCCAGCTGCATTCTTTCACTGACTTTGTTGCAGGTGAATGTGGAAAGCGGCTCCCTCGGGTGCTAGCTAGTTACTCCACGTTGTTGCGGACACAGAAGACAATTTCGAACCAGTTAAAGATTAACAGCCGCCTGTCAGAATGAAGTCAGGGAAGCGTCAGATTTGGGAATACTTTCTGAGATTGCGGAGTCATTTTGTTTTATAATGAGGATGGACTGATGGGAGTCTTTATTATGTTCCATCTATCGCTCTCTGTTTAAACTCTCTGGCGTCTAATCACATTTGCTCTCAAGCAAAATATCAGATAAATTTTGCTGTTTTGTCACCACCAGAAATCAGATTTATTCCATTTGTTGGTTGCCGTTTTCAAACACTGCCCATTCCTCCTCAGCTCATCCAGTACACATGGGTGGATGACAGACTCTGTAAGTCACTGAAAAGGTAGCTCACATTTGCAGTGACAGACTTCTCAGTCTTGCAGCTTTTTATTTGCTGAAGCTGTCAGCAGATCCCTGCTTATTTTCAAAAACTGGGAACAAATGTAACTCCACAACCATTAGTTATGTATTGCAGTCCCAGAATCTTATTAGGTATCTCAAGAGGCAACCAGGGTTGTTTCTCCACTGCCGTACTCTACTTTGTCTGCCAGATCATCATTGTCACTTTGGCTTGGCTTTTCTAGGTGGCGGTATTTATTTTTGGCGGCAGAGCAGGTTTGTTGATGGGTTTATTTTGCTGATTTGACGAAGTGCAGGGTCTTAGTCGCAGCGGTAGGAGCCACCTCACACAGGTGTGCAGATGCCGTATGTGTGGACTCCACAAGTTCATGAAGTATCCATGGTGACACAGTGTCTGCCCTCCCATTTGGCCAAGACTATAAATAACAGCACTGTTAACCTTCGGCACCAAAGGTCATTTCTCAACTATATGCACACAAACACAGATGCACACACACACACACACTGCTTTGTCACACATCCAAACACTTCTAAGCTACTTGTCTCAGCTAATCCATTCATCCACTTAATAAGATTATGCAGTTGAATCTCGATATGTTTTCTGTGCAGCTATTGGCAGAGTGTCCTGGTCATCTTACAAAGATCTCTCTCTAAAACAGAGCTTTTTTATTGTTCCACTTTCATCAGATATTGTTGCTTTGTTTTCTACTTGACTCCCACTCATGCACAACAAGACTAATCTATGAAAATAAGTGTTTATTTGTTTGCAGTATGTTTAATAGCAACACCCGTGGGGAATGAGAAAAACATAATGGCGCTATGTTAACAACGTGTAACAATAAAATGGAACTAAAAGGAAAAGCCAGTGAAAATGGATGTTACAAACCCAGTTAAATGTAGACAGCTTGTGTATTCACAAAGATGCTATTTTGTATCATGGCTGAATGAATGACATGTTCTTACCAGCACAGCTCATCAAGCATAACCAGCAGCAATTATCGCCTGGCCTGACGCAACCAATTAACATTCTCATCATATTAAGTGAAAGCTGTCCATAAGAAAAGCACAAACTGTAGCTTCTATCTGGAAGGAAAAACTAAGTAAAGCACCAATTCATACAGGTACCAACTCAGAGAGCAATGTACACATTATAAGTTATCCCCCCCAAATAAGCACATGGTGTATATTTCTGCTATAAAGTATCCTAGGATTGGCTCTGTGTGAATTTTTCGCACCATTTATTTGCCACCTTATTGCCTGCTAATAAAAAATACTGGAGGATGATAAATCACATAGACCTAATAAGAAGATCAGGAAGGAGAAAAGTTGCCAGCCTGCACCTTCATTATCACTTCTGTAGAAGGGCTCATTTGCAGTCTCTGACTCCCCCAGTTGTGTTTTAATGGCTTTATCCATCAGCTATCTTATCTTTTTTCCAACCGTCTGTCCCTCATGACCTGAGCAGCACCTCTTCCAGTTTCATGGAAACTCTACTGCTAATCTCCGCGACGAAAGAAATTCTAAATCCTGTCCAGTGTATCTGTCCATCTGAAGCCTAAGAGCGACAGTAATCTCACTGTTTGTGGTTTTCACGTCATAGATGGGAGAACGACTTTAAAGCCGACGCATTGTTTTGACGGATTACTATCAATTTGGCACAAGTACAGACTGTGAAAATGAGAGAGAGGGCTGCTTATGTAACTGTGTCAAGGGACACCAAAAAGGAAGATGATTGAATGCATATATATATATATATTTATAGATATAAAGAGAGGTATAGGGTATACTTATACATAACTGATCTCTGTTTGCATGTTTGTTATTCTGTGAAAAGCAATGCAATTTCTGGCCAGTGTGGCTGATGCTATCCACAGACACACCAGAGGGTTTTAAGACAACGGATTGTGGTGGAATGCAGTTGAGATTACTGTCTTATCTTTCCCTCTGATCATTTTTTTTTCGCTCACTGTCGAGCTCTGTTCCAACCCAACTCTAGCATAAGTTCAGCCCCCATTACTCCAAGGACCTGGAGCATGAAATAGGATTGCCAGCATGTGGATGTCAGATTCTGTGATGTAAGAGCGCAGACTACTTGATGGACACTGACTGACTAGAGGGGAGGGAGTCATGCAGGGAGCGACATCCTCATTTAAATGTCTTTGATGTGAATTAACTGCGACGGCCTCGAGTTGTGTGGAATTCAGGTTGTAGTTTGCAGATTTTTTTTTTCTGGTACCAGGATCCAGATTTGCAGATTTTTTTAATTTGTTTTATATTATTGTTAATTGCATATTTAGTTTTGGATGCCATGTCAGACCAAACAAACAATTTGAGCTTTCAGTTGGGTCATTTTCTTACATTTTCATCCCCAACATTGGCATGTTAAGAGCTTCAGTGACATGCTTGCCTTCACACTGGTGTGCTCATCAATAAATAGCAATCCATCCCTGTATGAGTTATCCTAAATACCAATATCTCTTCATCACTGTCTCTGTTAATACAGAATATTAGAGTCTGTTTTCTGTGATGGAGTGCCTCAAGGCAAGGTGTGCTTTTTCCTTTTTTTTTCCGTTTTCATCAGGCGTGACCCTGTCATCTCCTCAGGCGACGCAGGGAGATTGTTCTGCTCATGAGAATTGACTAGCTAATCCAGAGCAGAGCACTCCAAGACAGAGCAGACACTGCAGGCTGCCTTCATCAGTCAGCGCTTAGGCGTTACTACCGTCATGAGCCACTGATGAATTTGCTATCAATGGTCCATAAAGATGAGTGTGTGTGCGAGATGGAGGCACACTCTGACTTTTATTAATGACTCCTGCATCTCATTCAGGATGAAAGACTCTATGAAATACATTTTGGCAATCTGCCTTGGATGAGGTGTTCAGGATCTGATGTGAAAGTGTGCACATGTGCTTTCACTTTTGCAAGGACCCTCATTTGAAAAAGATGCTTTCACCATTGCTGCCCCTCTGGCTGATTTTAGACACTTAATTTGCACCCTTGTCGTTGATCAATCCCTCTCTGTGTTTAACACTCGGATAATATCAAATAGCTCAAATCACAGGCAGCCAGTTGCAACCAGATTAAAAGAACCACATCAGTGTGTTTGCATGTCATGTACATTTGTACATCATGTTTATTTCTTTATGCTGATAGTCTTGGTTTCGCAGATGCTTGAAACTTGCTTCAGTTGTGTAATTAATCACTATTTGCACAGTGCATCTGCATTTATCTTTGCAAGTGTTACAGTTGTGTGGTATTCTAAGTGCTGATTGATTTGAAAATGTCAAAACTGCATTACCTTTCTGTGCATTAACTTAAGTAACTTTACAATCATATTTGCTGTTATGGAAATCAGCTAAACTAAAAAAATGCAGTCAAACACCATCATTTGCAAAATGGTAAGTTATGACGGAAAGTATAAATAATGTGTTTAAATCACTGGTGTGGTACTTTTATGAGGCCAAATCTCTAGACAGAATAAGTTACAGCCAAAGTAGAAAAGTTGATAACATCATTTTCAATGCAGTTTGTCCAATGTTTCTTTTCTTTTTTTTTTTTGTCCTGAGGACACAAACAGATTCCCTTCGGAATATAAAGGTCACATAATGGCTGATGTTTGCATACATGTCTGCAAAGGGCAAACATTAATCAGTATCCCATCATGCATTCAGTAATGTGTGGGGGTGTGCACATACCTTTCCAAGTGTGTGTGTGTATAGCAGAATGTTTCACATGAATAAAAAACAAAACTTAACATTCTGAGTATTTCTGAGTTTAAATAAGAAAGAAAATTGAATAAGTTTTGCGAATAAAAGGCAATGCTCTCGAAATATAATGTATATCTATAACGACCCACAACACCATTAAGTGCATAGCATTTTCAATACCCCTCTGGGTCAATTTTCTAACATTGAAGATTGTGGATAAAGCCATGAAATTCATGTGCTTCCTGGGATATAATCATTACAGGGAAATAGGACCGTGTCGGAGCTGGTGCATTAGCCTGGAGGCTGCCTTGCATGTAGTTTTCTATTGAATAACACAGCTGATTCTCATGGATTCATATTTTCTATAAGTCTAGCTGGTAGTGATGGCTCTGTTGCTCTTTGCTCTGTGACACAGGTAATAGAGGCAACAGGTTGAGAAAGAAAGTCAAATACCAACTGAACTTGAAGACCCCGAATTGAGATCTGTTGTAGGGATTGATTAGTGAAGCCCTGATAGGCTACTGAGATAGAAAAAATAATGTTGTGATTTTTGTTGTGTGTTGTTGTGTGTTCTGATCTGATTTGTTTTATCTAATGTGTTAAAGTTGTCATTAAGCACCTTCATTTTTTTGTGAAACTGATGATAATCTTAGTAACTTTCCTACTTTCTTTTTCATCCGCGAAAACAGCTGAGAAAAAGTCTTGTCTGGTGAATTCAGCCTCTTGTGGCTGGAATGAATATTACAACAACAAAAACCTGGCCATACTCTTACATTACATTACATTACAGTCATTTAGCAGACGCTTTTATCCAAAGCGACTTACAGGAAGTGTATTCAACATAGGTATTCAAGAGAACTACTAGTCACCAGAAGTCATAAGTGCATCTCCTTTCTTAAACAAGCATCTTAAAGCATAAGCCAGAGCAAAAGTATAGTGCAGAGGCACATTACTACGAAAACAATAATTGCAACAGACTAATACGAATATAATAAGTGCTACAAACTACTACGAATAGGATAAGTGCAGTAAACAAATACGAATTCAATAAGTGCAGCGAACTGATATGAATACAGTAAGTGCAACAACTAATATGAATGCAATAAGTGCTACGAGGAAGGCTCAGGGTAGTACTTCTTGAGTACTCTTATTTTTTTTCTCCCCGTTTCACAGCTGAGAACACGAGGTAAGGAACTTAGAAAGATTATCCTGGCAAAAACTTTTTTTCACCTATTCTTAAGTTATAAACAGTATAGAGAAATCAATTTAGATTAGACTTAGAAAATGGACCACCAGAAAAAAAAAATTCACCACTTGCATCTGACGGCTTCCGTACATGAGTGTTCACAAATCAAGGACTTTATTTACTCTCAAATATATTCAAAAGGAGTGCCAAGAAGCTTTTAACCAAACGTGGCATCTCCGATGGGTTTAAGAGAGAATAAGGTTGAATGTAATTATTCAAGCATGGCCATGGCTTAGTTGCCTGGTCCAAAACAAACAAGAGGATGTGGGCTGTATCCTCCCGTCATGAAAGCACTTGCTGCTCAAATTCTTGACCCCGACTGCTCTCCTCATCCCCTTTATATATTTAACACATTCCTGATTTGGGCTGCTACTTTGTCTTGAACAAACGTGGTACAATATGCTCTCCATTCATACTGTGTTTAATGTATAACTGTACATAGACATCTTTGCTGGAGAAATGATGTAGTAAACAAGCTAGTGCTGCACTTCTTTACAGCATTGCCCTGTCATTAAATGCAACATTCTTCATGAAGATGTATGTGTGAAGGAATTGATTATGTTGCACTGTAGCTGGACTTGGTCTTCTGTCTCATGATGTGTTGATTTTGTCAGATGGAATATTATATTTCAGTAATTGAAGCAGTATAAAAACACAGACTGTGTCTAAATGACATATTTATGTGACATAAATATCGAAGTTAGTGTGTCTGCTCTATTATTCATACATTAAGAAGCCTGCATACAGTGTATGTACCCATTATATAGCAGCAGCCATCATCTGCTCTCTACTGTTGCCTGTGCTGTGTCCTCCCTCTGCAAGCTGACTGAATAAGAATTCTGTGGGAACAATAGGCCCATTAATTGATTTTGTCTCCAGTAACAGGCAAAAATTGAACCCCACCCCGTCTTTCCTTCCCACTCACTCTGAAGATGGAGAACCAATCTAAAAATGTACCCCCTTTAGACACTTCCTGTCATTCCCTATCAATTTTCAACCTCCAATCCCGTTCCAGCCAAGTCCAATTTCAGCTGCCACGTGGCCACTGGACTCTCTGACACATTGCTAGACCTTTTGAAACCTTGGTTTCTTAATGCTGTTGTTGCTGTAGAAGTGTGCAAGGAGGAAGTGGAAGTCGGAAGAACTGTACAGGACAAGTTTAAGGGGACATTGGCCATGTTTCCATGTTTTTGAAGTATCGCATTATAAAAACCTGTCTGGAAACAGTAAAAAAGTGTTTTTTAGGCTAGCTTGAGGTGGATTTTGTCTTTGTTGATGGGCTAAATGAATTATGGAAACACCTTTGCCCAATCAATTCTGTCTTAGCGCACATTAACTCACATGAGTGAGAGCTGTTTCTGTTGTCAGCACCTTCTTGGATATTCCAATGACATGTGAATGCTTGTCTTTGTCTCAGGGCAGCATGAACCGATGTCAAAACTACCTTACATGAAAGCCTGATTAAAGCCCGACCTGATTAAAACTTGCCAAATTTAAACAAATTGATGAAGACCTCTCTCCATTTTTTTTCTTTTGGTTGAGGTAGAATGAGTTGTATTGTCTCTGGTTCACTAGCTCTACTTCTGGAGAATAACAGACATCAAGCTTATACCGCCCACTTCTTACCAAACTATGTTTTAGCCAAGTTTATTTACATCAAACTAGTTGATGGAAATACGACTAATTCACATTTGATATCGTGCGGCTCCTGAGAGTGACACAGAGACCCAAAGACAGACGCAGAGAGGACCCAGAAAAATAGCAGATTTTAAGACAAATAGTAGATTTTCTGAGTCAATAACTTCACACACAGGAGCGAGAAGTATAAATCTTTGAAAAATAGGATGTGTTTTGTCCTCAAATGTTCAATCTGTTTTTTTGCACCATTAAATCCAGGAGATGACAGTTTTGGGGTACGCAGAGTAGTGCTGATATTTTGGAACCATTTTATGACTGGTCTCTATATACCGAGTCTGTTACAGAAAGGCTGCAGGATTATTTAAGAAGACAGTTTCTGTCTTTTTGCTTAAATCACACAAATAGGAAATGACACTGATCAGATTCATATTTCATTGTACCAACTGCATGTCAGCTGATGCATGGCCGCTATTATGCAAATGAACACATTAAAGCTGTCGTTTACATCAGTGGCCGGGGATGCAGATTTTATTTACTGTTTCGATGAATCATAATAACCAGCGATCCTGTTCAGGGAATTGGAACGGAATGGAGGCAGAAATGGAGGGAGGGTCAATGAATGCACATGTTTCTTTGCCAGTCGAGTCAGAGACAAAGATCAGTCGTCATTAGCCTCAGTTTAGTCCCTTTGGCACTTCACAGTTGCATAAGACTTCAGTTGGAGAAACACATTAAGCCTGTACTATTTAGAGAAACTATTTCTGGATATTAGGAACAGAAAATGCAAACATCAGCTTTATTTTAGAGAATGTTTTTTTTTTAGGTATTTCTCTCTATATTTTGTGATTCTTTATGGTATCATAGTGCATTACAATGTAATGTAATGTATTTGCTTCATTATATCAGCTTTATTTTGCTCATAGTGATGAACCTTTCACCCAACTCTGCAGCTCCCCCGGCTATACAGAGCTTTACAGTGAGTTTTAGCTAACTGGAAACTACTGTTTTGCCTCACTGCTCTCATACTGTCGTTTTCGGTGGCAGCAGGCAGCTATTTTAAGCAAAAAAACTAAAAACCTTACTGTACTCTACCTACTCAGGACCAAATGACAGAAAGACACATTGAGTGGCTAGCAGCTAAACATCTGTAGAGCCAGGTATTTCCCTCAGGAGTTGGTAATTACCAAAAACAGAGTTAAAAAAGAGTGAATATTCGACCTGCAAATCTCAGATGCCCCAAAAAAATGACTTCAGAAGTACATTAATGTTGCCCCATAACTGTTAGATGTGTTAATAAGCAAATGATTGCTAAAGTTTGCCATATGAACTTGTAAGGCGGCGATATCTTCACAAATTGTTTCCGTGACCCCCAAGTGGCCAAAACATAAACTTAAACACTCATTACAGGATACAGACTCAACTTTAACCTCCTGTACTGTAGGAGTTTGTCCTCACAGTGTTAGTGTGCAATAAGGGGTTCTTCTCCAGATAAACTGATTTAGATAATCTGTTTAACTCTTGGCTTGTTAAGCCTGTCTGACATATTAGTAGATAGATATTTACTGTGCTCCCAGATCTCAGCAATAACTTTGGTGACTATAATCTTATTATAATAGATGGACATAATGGCAAGAAATTTCCAAAAATGAGGCCTACAAAATCAAAGCTCAAAGTCTGAGATGCTGATGCTGTCAGATGTATGTGAATCTGTCATTTAGGAGCAGAAAACATGTTGTCAGCCAGTGGGGAACATGTGATGTTGAAGGCTGAGCTAACAGGAGAGATACAACCTATCATACCTGCCAGTACAGAGGTTGTGATGGCAACAGAGTCACACCACTGAAAACCAAATTCTGTTTGTCCTACACCGACAGAAACATCTCTTTTTATATTTGTTGTCTCCTTTCTTCTGTTTTGAAAGAGAAGTTATTACGGCCAGAAGGTTTGTGTGAATATTTGACCACGAGTGGAGCTGAAAACCTCTGCCTTTAAGATGTTGATATTTGTGTTTGCTGTAGTCAAATTATTTCATGAATACAATCTGAAAAAACATATTTATATTATTTTTCTCTCAGAGTGACATTCTATTCTACAATTCAAAGAAAATATCAAATAAACAAAGCTACAAATTGTAGCTGTTGTTTTCATGCTTTTTTCAGGGATATGGCAATTAAGTTGTTCTGATACTTCATTCTTCCAGACCCCTACATCAATAAAAACATATGATTTTCATAATATGTGCTTTGAGATGTTTTCCAATGGAAATCTCTCCACCAGATGTGTTACACAAGTCATTTTATGTTCTTAAATCCGAAGAAAATGGGAAACACTTGATGGATGTCCAGTATATTAAACACCTAGAAAGGTGTGTCTAAAGGACCACTGCTGGATTGTGGGATTGAATGAATACAACCCACAATTGGCTAACCCTCTGTGTAGACAGTAGAGGGATGTAAGGCGTCATAAAACACACTTTATCCAAACTGAAGCCGTTGCCATCTGGGATTAGGGCAGTCGCTATCTTGGTTTATTGCAACCTGTGAATAGAAAATTACCGTATTTGGATGCAGAGGAGTGACATAGTGATGCTGTGTTAGTGACAGAGACCTGTAATTCACATTAAGCCCATATTAAAACATACTTCACTTTATGGTCTACTTACTCTAAATAGGACCATAATGTACTAAATGAACATCATGCTGTATTGAAGAAGACTTGAAACTAACAATTGAGACCATAGACTCTTGTTTACCATGTTTACTGAGGTAATAAATCAAGTGAGAAGTATGATCATTTTCTCATAGACTTTATGCAACCAGAGGAGTCGCCCCCTAATGGTCAGCAGAGAGAATGCAAGTTTCAGACACTTCCGCATTGGCTTCACTCATTAGAACTGGAGGTTGCAGCCTGGATGACTCAGCAGTGTGTGTACTGGTAGTTCAGTTGTTAACAAACACAACGTCCAAAACAATAAAACTCTGGCAGTCCCCCCTAGAAATAACTAGCAAGAACATGTGTGTTTATTTGCACTGTATATGCGTTTGTTTGTGTGTATGCGTGTGTGAGGCAAAATGTAAAACCATAGACAAGAAACAAGATTATTCTGTTAATTTGCATACACAGTATATAAGCATGCTAAGTTATAAGCCTCACGAACGTTGGCAGACGATGCAGGGAGGACTCTCTGTGGGAACGAGCTGCATGGAGTCCTGCGGGGGAGATTGCACTTATCAGGAGGCTCCCACTCTGATTGTGATTTGTAATGCAGAGCTGCAGTGCATGCTTCTCACCAACCTGGAGACGATGCAGACGTTGAAAAATAGGTGGCTGTCTCCAACCCTCCTCCATCCCACCCTCCCCCCACCCCTCTGACTGTCTTATCTAGCGAGCTCCAGCACTGTGCTCGCCTGCACAAAGCTGGAGGAGACAATAACATATCTGTTGCCCCTTCACACTCCCAACTAATGACAGCTCATCTTGAATTTCCTATCATAGATGTGGCGGTCCTCTTGCTGGTTAATAGTATGCAAACAGTTTTCATTGTAGACCACCTTGTTGTCTTTGTCAGTGCTTTGACATATAACTGAAACACTAAGTGTTTTATTTAAATCAGTGTGAGGATGTTCAATTAAATTTCCCATAGGTCTATTTTTTATCATGAAGCGTCTGTCTCGTCATGAATTTTTTGAGAAAGGGTGAAAGAGAATTGGTATATTTGTCTGCAGCGTATTCTCTACATCTCACGTACAGTATGCAGCGTTCGTGTGTTCAAATAATATAAATAATGTTTTTCATGATAGTTTTGTGGTGCAATTACACTTCCTGAGTACATATATGTCTTTATAACACGTACACATCGACACCTCAGTCTAGTCCTCTAAGTGCTGTAGGATTGATCACATTCTTTGTTGTTTGTTAGGGATGCATATATAATATGAGGACACTTACTTATGGTTTCCTGTAGAGGTTGAATGCAATCACTTTGGAAGCGTCTGACAAACTTATTAATGTAGAGTCAACTGGCCATTGACATTGACTTAAAATTCCGTAAGGCAATGCAATGTGTATTGATATATAACACTTTTCATTCACAAAGGTAATTCAAAGTACTAAGTACAATGCCATAATTAAAATATAAAGTTGTTCAGGGTGTAAGGGCAAGATGGATGATGATGAAAGCTTTGAGGGGAAATTAAAAACAGACTTTTTGCAGTGCTTGTGCACATACATTTGGAGATGTGGGGTAACCCACAAACTGTGAAATAAGACAACCCGGTCAGTTTATCAAGAGCTGTCTAGGCAAAGGTGCACCGTATTTTTCTTGAAAGCCAATCAGAGCAGACTCTGCGTTTTAGGCAGAGGGTGGATACAGGTATATTTGGACAGACAGTATAAGAAATTTAAAGGTTTTTTTAACATTAAAGCATATCAATATATTTTACTATATCCCCAAATATGAACCTGATAATGAGCATATGTCCCGTTTTAGTTTTTTACAGTCAAAGTCACTGAGCGTCTTATGTTATCTCAACTTTGCGTAAGCTCTGTGTTTCATGATAACAAAATGGCTCATTTTCTTTGTCTAGTTTGAACCTTGAAAGAATAATTTACCATGTTCCTTGTCCGTTACTTTGTTGAAATGGTATTTCAACAGTGTATTACAATACACTGTGCAATTATAGCTTTAATAGTTTTTTCTGTCTGTAAAATATAATATTTCAGTTATTGTTGATTTTCTACTGTTTTTTTATTGCTTATTTATAATACTTTTTTTTATTTCATTTTTATTTTTATCTTGTCTTTCTTTTACTATGTCTCTTGTGTGCACTTTACTCTATGCTGCTGTAAGCCTGCAAATTTCCCCGCTGCGGGACTAATAAAGGATTATCTTATCTTATTTATTTACTCTTTTTTTATGTCCCACTGTGATAAACAGTTAGAAGTGTAAAATTATACCTGAGCAGATTGCAATAACAAGTCAAGTTTTCTCTCTTTGTTGCAGCGGTGAATCTATTTTTTTTTTAGGTTTGAAGTTGTGGTTATAACAATGTACTGTGGGAGGTTTAAAATCAATGTCTTTATACTTTACATTCAAAGATTTGTACAGGGGACTTTATTTGTAATTATTTTCAACATAAAGCCCTATTTATCAAAGAAGCAACTTAATTCTATAAGGGAGTGAGTATCATATAAACCATCATTGTTAGCTAGTATTTATGGCTTGCTATAAAAGATAAAACCTACATTTTCAGTGTCCTTGCCCGATGCTTATGACTCCCTGTTTTGCTGCCATTAATTCAATTCAATTCAGTTTATTTTGTATAGCCCAGAATCACAAATTACAAATTTGCCTCAGAGGGTTTTACAATCTGTACACATACGACATCCTCTGTCCTTCCCTCACATCGGCACAGGAAAAACTCCCCTAAAAAAACCCTTTAACAGGGAGAAAAAAGGAAGAAACCTATGGGAGAACGACAGAGGAGGGATCCTTCTCCCAGGATGGACAGAATGCAATAGATGTCATGTGTACAGAATGAACAGCATAACAGATACAACACATTCAATGTATATGACATAAATGATTCATATAATAAGACTACTTATAATAACAGCAGCAATTATTACAGTAGAATTATAGTTATGAAAATAGGGATAGTAATGTGATTAATAATAATAATGGAAGTAGCAGTGGGTGTCAGTCGGCTCACAGCAGGAGGCACGACTACGGTCCAGGTACCACAACGATTCATGGAAACCTGCAGAACGAGAAAGCAAAAGGGCTTCAGGGTGGAAGTAAAGCTAAAATGCTTAATGGTACAGGTAATAGTAATAGTAATGTGACTAGTAATAATAATGGTGGTAGCAGTCGGTGTCAGCAGGGCCGTAGCAGGATGCACGACCACGGTCCAGGTACAGCCACGATTTATAGATTACATTACACAATCAATACATGCAAACTAAATGAATAAGTAATCAAATGGAGTCTGTGACCATAATATGATTTTTAAACACCAATGAACTGTATCTTGTGGTCGATGGTTTCCAGAACAGGCCAGCTCTTGGTTTGCCAATGAGGGTGTTGCTGCTTGAGTTGCTCTGTAAAATGTGGTTCTATTATCGGGTCCATTAAGTATACCTCAGTATAATGACACTCCGCTAGCAGACGTTTTTCTCTCGACCTCTCTCCTAATAACCCCTTTTACATTTCATTTTCGTTATTTAGCGGGCAGCTCTTAGCCTCAGCCGCTTACATTTAGTCAGTGAACACCAATTAAAGGACTCAGAAGCCCTGGTAGGCAGGTGCTCAACGTACAAGCACCGATCTGGTCTGAAAGGTTCATTTTAGTTTCAGGGGAGGAAAGGTAAGAGCTAAAGTGATCCATGTGGTGTGCAGGAGGGGAAGATGGGAGTGTAACGCCAGGTCTGCTGTAAGAGGAGTGAAGAATGAACCACAAGTGTCATGGCCCAAACACAGGATTAAAGATACATGTGTTACTCCCAGAGGTGACAGTCAACGACAAACAACAAAAATAAATGTGTCAAAGTTGATGCATTCAGGGAATACACAGAAAAACAGAAACACTGCCTTTGGGAAGCTTATCTTGTTCACTCCAGGTGCAATATTTTAAGTCCTTGTTTATGATATAACAAAAACACTCCCTGTTAATGACAGACAAAGCCTTTTTTAAAAAAAAAAATAATAATCCATGTATGGTTCAGACTATAATCATCCTGTTGACTGACACACTTGCACTTAAAATGACCACAAATCAGAAATCCTAGCTGTGGGAAAATGCAATGCTCTCCTCAGCTTTTTTGTATTACTTTGTATTAATCGTTTCTATCGTGACTCGTCTAATTTTTACTTCTACTGCACATACTCCAGTCTAAAAGATTCAAGATTCATACCTAAATTGTCACATGAACAAAGAATAAGCTGCACTTCACAGAGACATTTTTACTTTACCGTCCTCTCTGGGATATGAAATAACACAACTTTACAAAAAGTGGCTCAATTATTGTTAATTTTAAGAAAATTGGACTGTTATAGCCAGGCATTGTTTGATGGTAATGTAAAGCTGCCTAATATTTTCTAAATGGTCATTTCCAGATTTGTTAATCTCACTGATGGTGTAACAATAGTGAATGGCACCGAGCAGTATTAAATGGGCAATAAATGCAAATATATGGGATTATTTCCACTGATGCTCCACAGAATGCAAAGCAGATGAATTGAGTAACTTTACTAAAAAGCTAAAATGTATTCTGTCTTGAATTCTTCTTTTCATCTCACAGTGCTTTGGCATATTTAGTCTCCTATTCTCAATTCTCCAATTCATATCTGATGGATTTTATTTTTTCCGACAGTAATATCGGTGCTGGGATGTGGGAGTGTGAAGTGTAATTTATGCGAGGCACTTGATAGTGGAGCCACGCGAGATGGGGCTGAGCAGTTAACCCACCCCACCCCTCCAACCCTCTGCCCTGAGGATGCATGAAATTGAGTAGAATGTCTCCACTCATCCTTATATGAATTACTCCCCATATGCTCCACCTAGACAAGCACATTCAACGTTCTAAAATAGTTTTAGAATTTATATTCATTTTTTCGAGGTTTGATGTGAGAACTTGAAGTGGCTTGTTTTTAAACCCAGTGAAGTCCTCTCTCTGCCGCTGATACTTTGTGAGCACTTTGAAACATTTTCAGTGAGTCAAATTGTGAAGAAAAATCTATTTTTCTCCGCTGCTGTTTTCATTTTTGTGTTTGGGTCTTTGTGACAATGCATGGTAGGAGCTCTTATAGCACCAGTCACTGAATGTTAAACAGGCCTCTTTCCTTTTCTCATACTTTCTGCCAACAGTCAGGTTCAACAGGCAGCAGCAAAGATACATTTCATTATTATATTAAAGACTTGTCTCTACTCATCTACTGGACCCCATACAACCCTTGTGATGCTTACAAGCAGTCATTTGGCGATGTAATGTGATGTAGTTATCTCAATTACAAATTAAACAATTACCTCCTATGGTGATGTTAAATCGACTTTCAGACATAATCCTCTTTGCAGTGGTGTAGCTATCCAAAGCTAACACACCTCTGTAAGATTGAGATTGTAATCCAGTATGCATATGACCTTCTCTAGCTACTGGAATTAAATTGTGACTTTGGCTTGAAACCTAATTCACTGCTAACGCTGTCTGGCAAATTCAAAACCACACACATTTATACTACGAATATATTGGGCCATGTTTTGATGTCAGCTTACCAAAGCTCTGTTTTGTCTCTGTGTGTTGCAGTCCTGCTGCGTGAGGAGGTGGCCCAGCTCCAGGAGGAGGTGCACCTGCTGCGGCAGATGAAGGACATGTTGAGTAAGGACCTGGAAGAGACCCAGGGAGGCTGCTCGGCCGACGTGCTCTCTGCCACCGAGCTCCGCGTGCAGCTGGCTCAGAAGGAGCAGGAGCTGGATCGAGCCAAGGAGGCTCTGCAAGGTAAGGACCTCCCCAGTGAACAAGAAAGTGTGTGTGATATTTAAAACACTAACATCTTCAATCTCTTCAAAGAGATTGAAGGCCAAGTGTATTAGTGGATAATGTCAACAGTTATCAGTGGTACCTGAATGGTAAAATAATTGATAATTAGTTTTATTAATTATATATTTGAAGTGATAAACTGTTTGATAAACATCTTTATGACCTTTTGTGGCTATTGCAATGTCCATTTGTTTGATTCTGACTGTATGGAGAATTTTGTTGTATTTCATGCTCTCTCATTGTCCCAAACATCTTTTGAAAAAATGAATGATTAATTTCAACCATAGTGAATAAAAAACAGATTTCCAATCCTTAATAATCTTGTGAATATTTACATGATTTTCCCCACTTTTGGAAGCTACTTGCTTTAATTTAACTTGAGAAGATATGGAAACTTTTACTACTTTTTGAAATAAAATCAAGTCTATTTAAGTTATCCAACGTAGTAAATGTTTATATTATTTTATTGTCACAAAAAAGGAAATCAGTTCCGTACCAATCAATCAATCAATCCATAAACTTTAACCGCTTATCCTGTTCAGGGTTGGGGGAGGGCTGGAGCCAATCTCAGCCGACATTTGGCGAAGTTGGATAAACCCTGGACAGACTATCACGCACGGGCTAGTTCAGTACACATACACACAAAATCTGTAAAAACAGTAAAACCCATAGGAATTTGCTACAATCCTCAATGAGAAGGGGTAATTGATATCCACCTACTGTTAAACCTTAATTTAATGAACACAACAAAAGTAGTTGTGGATGGATTTTCCCTTTTAGGCCAAACTGGCAACATTGGAAGTATGCAAAGCAAAGTGAAGTTGCAGCAATTCTCACTTCCTGCTCATAACATTCTGTAACCATTCTGCTCCCAGCTGCTTAAGATTTTTTTCTGTTTGCCACTCAGAGAAAACCTGCTGAATTTTGCTCCTTAAGGCTTGAAACCGGTGCATTTTTACTTGTTTAATTTTAACATGAGTGTCTATAACAGTGTGGTTAATGCTCCCCATTAGCTGCATTACGGCCCAGAGAGCTTTAACTTTTCAAAAAAGCCGCTCCCCGCTGCAGGCACATCACGCAGCTCAGTTCCTACTCTGCACCGCCCACGTGTCCTGATGTAGCCTACGTACAGTACAATGTACTGTAGAAGCTCCCGCGTATCACCGCTGTAGGCTAATTTAAAGATGAGGGAAGATGAGTTAAAAAAAAATTTAACATGTCTGCATTCACTTCACCTTAACTGTATAATAAGAAATATAAGACAATAATAAGCAGGTCTTGCATGCTGCACTCCTTAATGATTTTATTATCAGAGCAATGCACTAAACAAAAAATGTTGTTTAAATTACCGAGAAAAAAAACAACACACAAACTTCAAAGGTAAAGGTAGAGTTCATTCTTGACTCGTAATTTTTCTTCTGAAGACTTTTTACTTGAGTTGTATTTGTCTCATAAGAATAACAAGCTCTGTGAATTAGTGATGTATTTCTATATTTCAAGTTGAAAATCAGTGTCCCTGTGACAACAGGTTACCACAGAAACGTAATTATCAAAAGAGAGCACCCTGGATTATCCGATGAAGTACCTATGTGTAGTACAGATTAGGCTTGGCAATAATTCAATATGATATTTTATTGTCTTTTATAGTCATATTGTGATTAAATCACATATCGAGATATTGGGATACACAAATACGTCCTCTAAATTGATAAAAAACAAGCACATACTAACTGGAAATCTGATTTGTAATATATTCATGCAATATCATTTGAACATCGAAATTTAGTTTTTGCCTCACACTTTACATTACTGCTCAGTTCAATGAGTCTTGATTTGCTTATGTTGCAATTAAGGTAATACTCAGTGCTTTTCATTTGTATATACAAAAATAGTCTTTAACGTGTTGTTATTTCTTTTAGACTATTTATTTATTGAATTACCAGAAAACATACATTATTGTGATATACATCGCTATGGGAAAAAAAGATTTTGGCCACATGGCCCACCCCTCGTACAGATTTCTCAGTGTGAAATACCAACAACCACTGGTGCTCTGTGTCAGTTCATTGCATGACTGTATCCAAAATGGGACTACCCCTACATATTGCCTTCATATTTGCACAGGGTAAAGTTACAAAGGAGTTCTGCTAGGCAGTGCACAGTGGATTGCAGGGCATAAAGCGAAGATGTCATCAGCGTGGCAGTGAATCATTCTTTTCAAAGAATTATCGCCCTATGGAATGAGGCAGAGCACAAAACCGGCATTCGGTATCAGACTAACACAAAATGCTGTCAGTGGATTTTGTTGCTGCGACATTTCACTTGACACTTGCAGCCTACGCTTTTTGGAAGAATTGAACAAAAACAAAACAGACTGGGGCAGAGTAGAATAAACACATCAAATAAATACTTATCTCTTATAGTGACGTTTGACTGTCTGAACAGACTGCACACAGGCTCATACAGTCAATTGTGTGACTCAGGCCTGTTAATGAAGGCCAAAGCCTACAGAGCCCAGCAGGCACTAACATTAATCAGCAGCTAATGAAAGCTTCATAAAGGGGGACTTTGGTTGGCTTACGAGGTCCAGAAACGTTAAGCAGGGTGGATCTGGTCTGCAATTAGTATGGGGTATGTGGGAGGACAACAGGAAATTGCCTGTTGTCAATTTGGTTCTGTTGGAGTAGGTCCAGAGAGTCAAATTGACTCTGAGCTTGAGTGAGAAGGTCTTAGTGTTGCTGCTTTTTAGTTGTTTTTGTTCTAAGAGCTTTTCTTATAAAAGCAACAGAGCAGAAGTTGATGTTCAAGTTAGTAGATATGTTGTCCAGATAGTGACCAGTGGAAAAAATGAATTATTAATATTTTTCATTGTTATTTTCCACATGACCTGGCCTGTACAGCAGTAGCTGTTTCCCAGCTGTTTTGTTAGTCCACGGTTGTCACACTCCATCTTTATACACCAACACTGTGGTGCGCTCAGACTTTTTTTTTAAGCTCTTTTTGCATTTTTGTTTGCAGCCAGTCAATTTTGGCTTTGCCCACAGCATTTGCAGTTGTTTGTAGAAACAAATCTATCATCTAAAATAGTTTGTGCTGCTTTTCCAGCTTCTTTCACGAAATGCATTCATGTTCTGTGTTGAAGGTACTGGCTGGCCATGGTACTAGACAATACTGGTGATAGCTGACAGCATGCAGAAGTTTACTTTGTTATTATTAATATGTTTATAAGCTTTCAAGGCCATGAGGGACAATGAGGAGAATTTTTTTTAATAATTGTGATAATGTTTTATGAAAAGTACAAATATCCGCAATTAAAGACATTTATGGTGAAGGTGCGGAAACAGAAAACTATACTAGCTAGCAATTCCTTTCTCTATTGTGCAGTAGGTAAGTTTCATGACACAAACTTGTTGATGCAAAGGATCATCCACATCTGGCAACGTCTAAAGACAGAAGTGTTTGTAGCCATAGTCAAGAGCAGAGCAAAAACACTGCCATCACACCAAAAGACGAGATGCAATTAATTTTACAAAGGGGGATTGCAGCACACACTGTCCTCAAAGACATTCATGATGTTGACTGTTGTTTTACTGTTGTTCATAATAAGGGAGTGCTTAAAAGGAAGTTTAATCCTTGCATCACTTGGTACACTTGGTTAATTGCTGATTAAAATGTTTGTGCTGGTTAATATTGTCTGTTCAGCAAAGTCACATAAATTGTCGCTTCCCCATTGATTCTGTTTCAAAGAGGGATTCAGATGCTGTTTAACAATCTCACAAGCACTTTGTGTGACATATTCTGACTCATCTAGTATATCTCATTAACTTCTGAAATCACATTTTGGTTTTATTGCCCTGCACACATTTGAATTCACATTACTATTACAATGTGTTTGGCTACTTCGAGCATAACAATCACTGTGTTGCAATACATCACGACAAAGTCCAAGTCTTGTTTACACTGGATCACTTCCGGATAAACAGAACCTGGTTATGTAAACTTCTAATAATCCTGAAGTGCTCAACATTCTTTGTCTGCTGATTTCTTGTATTTGAAGGGTTAATAATATAGTAAAAAACAATACTCATTAGATGTTGGAGTTGGAAATAGTTGTGTTTTACAGTGGCTACAAAAACACAGGCCTAATGTCCTTGTGAATACCTCATTAACTACAGCAATTTCCCTGTGCTGCCAATTGATTGGAGGCAAGATGTCGACTCTATTTGATATCCCTCAGTTCCCACAAGTATGGCATATTGTGAACGTCCCACCAGATGCTCTGGCAAAGAGTTTTCCTCGAAGAATGAGAGCAATGTTTGGAGAACTTAAGCGCCCCGGGTGTTTTTTATTGAAGTGCTACCAACAATTATTGTGAAACAGAGTGGCTTTGTGTTTTTTCTTAGTTTTTATGTATTTATTTTCCTGTGGTTCTGCTTTGGATGAAAAAGAGTGATGAAGTAGCGTGAATGAAAAGCATCATCCCCTTCTCTACTCTCCACCTCTTGAGATAAAACCTGTTTACTTTGGTAATGGTTCACTCGGTTAAATTACGTGCAGATTTTCTGGTTCCTATGAATACAAAATGGAGAATGCAAAAAGGAACACTACTTTTCGGTCTTTTATTCTTTGCTTTCCCCCTCGCTGTCTCCCTCTCTGCCTTTGTTTGTTGCGATGCCCACACTGTTTCAATGTTAAGGCCTGAGCTCACTCCCACTGTGTGCCAGACATGAGCCGGTGAGCACTATAATTGTAATCGCGGGTAATTGCCAACCTCTCTCAATTGCAGGTTTTGTTATGATGCGTGTGGGCACTCGATCCAACCCAAGAGCTGCTGCTTGAAGTAATTTCATCCCCAACAAAATGTTAAAGTACACAAATGATGATGAACTGAAACTGTCTTGGTGATCTCAAAAGCTTAAAGTGAAGGCTAATCCAGTTGGACTGTTCCTGAAAGGTGTTTACTTTCTCTTCAAAGTTGTGTTCAATGAATTTTATGAGTATAGCTGGCCCTCTCTGCAGTTTTTAATTAGCTATTTCTGCTTTAGCTAATTACTTTCACTGAGGGACTCCCAGTCAGTTCATAGCCCAAAGAAAGCAGCAGATAGCTATGTATCATCACAGGACAGTCTGCCTGCTCTGTTTAGTGTCATTTCACGCTACACCGTACCCAGAAAGCAGCTCTGTCCTTGACTCCAAGGCCTCTTCCTTCGCTAGGCATTTAAACACCAATACACACAGGCACACACTCAATGCGCTGATATTTCATTAGGCTACATAATATCATAACATTAAAGTAATTGCAGCAGTTTTAGTGGTGTCTCTTATTTTTTAACAAAACTAAGTTTTTCTTGAAAAAGTAAAAAAAAGAGAGAAAAAATAAATTAAGAAAATAATTGTCAGCTCAGTCAACTAATGTGTTTTTGCAAGTCTTTTTGTGAATTATTTCACTGGCAGCAGCTTCATGATAACAGGTAATGAGGATGGTTTGCTGTTGATAGTCTTGAATGTGTGTTGCGTTGCAGTGGCCCCCTAGTGTTAATCAAGTGCACCTCTGTAAGACAGAGAGACGTTGTGCCAGCACCGTTGAATCATAATCTAAGACGCAGCTGACTCACTCTTTGTACTCGCCTGTTACATAGGTTGCACCTTAAAAAATTATGGCTCAGCCCCTTTAAAGATTGCAGTGCCAGTAAATGTTGTTTTGGAACCCAGTGAGGACAGAGAGGTGAGTAATGAGGTGCTGTTACAGGATCAAAGTGTGATTTTTCCTCTTGATTCCCTGATGTGTCAGCTCTGCTGCTCAAATAGCTTGTGTACACAGATCACATATTACGGTGCCACGTTTGATCTTTTTTTAATGGCTACCTTCTAGGTTGAGCATTAAATCATGAGGAAGGTCAAATGTTATGGTTGAGGTTTGTTGATTGTAGATTATTAAACACTAATTCATTTTAATAAACTTGTTATACAGCATCAATGCAGATATAAAACCTCATCCAAGCAATCTCAAGCAGTCTGTTTTTGCTAAGGAAGTGAGGAGGTGAGCACACTGTGCAGCTCTGAGGCTCCTACTTCATTATTCAGCTGGCAGATTTAAAATCCCGAACCGTGAACCGTGGATTCCCTCCAATGAGCCAATGTCTCTTTTGTTCTCTCCCCCAAATAATTATGTTAAGAGCCGACTAAAAGCTTGTTCCTTCTCTTTTGGTCTGAAGTTATATGGAGTAGCGTCAGTGTGGAGTGGTTTCAGTCATTGATGTGAAGAACATCATTTTCTGGGGGATTGTTGATAAGTGGGTCTACCTTTGTGACCCTGTCGTTTCAGGTGAACTTAGATAGCGGCCTTTGCTAAAACACAATATTTAGTTAAAAGAAAACTAAACTTTGCAAATGCCAAGGACATTAATTATTTAAAGACGTCTGTATTGTTGACACACGCTCTATTTATTCATCTTCCTCAGTCAGAGACCAAAGAGAAAACTTGATTGTTAGCGCAAGTTGAAAACAGAAAGGCAGGAAATGTTATTCAGCTGAAATCATAGCTCGGATCTTGTTATATTTGCACCATAATAGATTGGGTTGACCAGATAATGAGGGTTGTTATTTAACCATAGAGAAGCAGTGAGTGGGGTGTGAAATATGAAGCACAGTGATCCGCAGGAACAAGATGGCTGAGTTTGTTTCTGTACAATCAAGTATCATGATGTCTCTTTTTCCTGTCACTGAATAATGTTTGACACTTGATTAACCCAGGTATTACCCACAAAGTATCAGGCCTTACAACATGTAATGTGTTTTAAAATGATATCTTACAAGGTGTCAAACAAAGCCCCCCTGTAGGCTTAAAAGCAGCTGGTTGTAAAACCGTTTTTTAGTCTGCTTCTTCACAAACAGCAGCAGCTCTGGTCAGCTTGAAATCCTGTCACTTACAAAGAGAGTTCCTGTTGTGACATGTTTACAAGTACAGGACATGTCTCCTCCTGCAGTATGATGTGACTGGAACATACCCTAACAACCCTTTTACTTTACTAAGAGGAAGCAGAACGGCAAATTATACTATTTCAACATCGAGCAAACAAAGAACTAAGTTAAGATAGCAGAAACACGACAAATACCCAACACAAATATAACTAATTGAGTGTACAACTGCTCAATTAGTAACCAGCTCGTCAGCTTCCCTTGTTTTGCTATCCTGACCACGATACAGCCCGTCATTACATGTTTATCTATATCTATTTTATATACAATATACATGTATGTACATACATTTATTGATTTAAAGGAATAGTTTGACATTTTGAGAAATATGCTTACTCTCATGTCTGTACACTTAATGTGACTCTAGAACTATTTTTTTTTTATGCTAAACTAGCAGCTTGTTAGCTTAGTTTAGCATAAAGAGTGGAGGCAGAGGAAAACAGCTAGCCCGGCTCCGTCTGTAACAGCTCTGAAGCTCAATAATTTAACATGTATGTTTAATCCATAAGAAAACTAGTTTTATTGGGGTTATGTGAGTTTCTTGGCCGGCCGTGGTAACTTCCTTGAGTCGTCTTGTCACTGTCAAGTTGCCAGGCGATCAGCGGAGACTCCTGTGTTTCCAATTTCAATGCTAAGCTAACCAGCTGCTGCTGTAGCTTAAACATTTATCAGACATGCGGGTGGCTTCAATCTCTTCTTCTAACTATCAGAAAGAAAGAAAATAAGCATTTTTCCCAAAGTGTTAAACTTGTCCTTTCAGTTATTTTGAATACCAAAGTGTCCACTGTAGTAACTAATGAGTCTGCCCACTCGGTGCAGGTAATCTAAACCCTCCAGTAGCAAAGTGTTATAGAAGAGCCCAGCAGGCTTTTAGCCGACTGCAGTAGTAGATGCACATATTAAACTACTTTATAACACAAGGGCTTTGGTTAGCTGGAGAGCCTTCATGTGGTGAGCTAAATAACACTCTCCACAGATTTTAGAGAATGTCAGGAACACGTGATACAGGCAGGTGTTTTGGTTTTTAACATTTAGCATTCGGAACAGTGGCTTAGGCTTTTGATAATAATAATTGCGAATAATTGTCCTGATCTGCTTTTCTTATGCTTTTAGTATCTGGATTTTCATGCAGGCACACACAATGTTGCACAAAGACAACCATTGATGTGCATTACAAAAATAGGAAAGCCCTATATGATTGAAAAAGCACAAAAATACAAAAACTATATTCCTGCACTACATGGCAAAGCAGAAGAAAGGTGCTTGCACGGGTATCATTCCTGCATAAAACAACCATTAAATTGAAGCTTCTCCAATAGCTTCCTCTCCATGTCTGCCTCCTCCTCCAGCTCCACACACATTAGTTTCAGCTCTGTATGGTTCCCTGGTGGTCCCCTCTAGTTTCATCTGGTAATAATTCTTGAAGGCTTGCATCAAGCCACAGAGAATGCTAGTCATTAATATGACTGTCAGCAGGAGGAGACATGTTACTTCTTCCCCATCTCACCTACATTCTCTAGTGTAATGTAACTGCAATGAGCCCAGGACCATCTTTGTTCAATAAGAGTGCTCATGTGTAGTTTATAAATGGTAAGTAACAGTACTGACACGAGATGTGAATGTGAATGGACCCTTTTTACCGAGTCACAGTGAGTGCTTTCTTGTATCCGACACCAGGATGGTTGAAGTTGCCAAACGGTCACAGGTGCAGGATGTGAGGCAGCAACAGTGACTTGGCTCATCTCAAAGACGGCTTTGATTTCACTTCCTCAGGCAGGTGCGAGGAGGTTTCCTGTTTCTCTTGGCCAATGAGAGATGTTTCTTGTCTTCATTCGCTGGCTAGTTCGGCTTGCATATTGCTTTCGCTCGGGAATGCCACCTCTGAAGAACGGGTGAAAGGGAGAGATATGAAAGAGGGGATGGGAGGAGAAGAAACGAGAGGGTGAATCTGTCCTTGTAAAAGTGCACTTCGATTCCACTCGCCTGAGCGTGCTCCCCAGACGACGACTTGTGAATGTCATGCAATTAACCAGGCTGTGATATAAGTTAATTAATGACACACAGCTAGTTCGGAGGGGGATAAAAAGAGGGAAGAAAAAGAAAGGTGAACACATGATAACAAGCATCAAGAGGGAAACAGAGTACCATGTGAGGTTATGAAATATCCAGGAGTCAGAGCTGCTGTGCTGTAAGGAAATAGATTTCAAAGGGAAGAACACAAAGATGGACAGACACAGTGAGAATACATAAAATCTAAATAAACCCTATGTTGTCAGTTTGGGAAGATAGCTGGAGGGGAATTCGGCTTTAAGCAGATGTCTGGGAAAACAGCCTTGCATGAAGAGAGGCAGAGAAAGCAGGAGATGCAGAGGAGAGAAAGAGGATATGTTGTCTTGGAGGAAATTAGAGCTTCTGTGAATAACTACACTAAACCATATTCTTTATCGCGATGCGTGGGTGAGGTGCCAGAGGATTAGAGAGAGTGTGTGGCAGAGAGATAGATGAAACGAGAGACCCAGCTTCTTAAGAATCCAGCGGCAGAGAGGAGATTGACAAGACGGTTCATGTGTGATTCACCCCTTTATCAACACGCCGTCACGCTACATTAGACCAGCAGGTGTATTTAATGCTTTTACCTAAAACGCTTCATATCTGAAAGCACCTAATAATTATTCATGAATAAACTGCTACAATCAAGGCTTGTGAAAAACATGTCCAGAGTTAAAAAAGAAATGCTGCACATGAATCACATTTCTGCAGTTAACATGTCTGCTTTGACCAAAACCAAAACAACGATCATTTTAAAAGGCCTAACCAGTGTTAAAAATAATTTTGCTCACTAAAAGCACTCCTAGGAAGGCAGCATTCATTTTTGATTATTTGCTCTGTGGATATAGACATCCATAACATGTTTTCTTTCTCCCAATCACAGTGTACACAACTCTGTTTTTTCTGACAATTTTTCCCTTCTCTCTCCCCCCCTCATCTTCCTTGCAGCCATGAAGTCGGACCGTAAGCGCCTGAAGGTGGAGAAGGCGGACCTGGTGAACCAGATGCAGCAGCTTTATGCCACACTGGAGAGCCGGGAGGAGCAGCTTCGCGACTTCATACGCAACTATGAGCAGCACAGAAAAGTATGGTCCCCATTTTCTGTCCGGAAACAGTCTCACACAAGACCATGCCCAAACAATTTCCCAAAAAGAGTCTCTTCTTGTGTAGCTGTGTTGGTTTCATGCACATTTTAATGGGTGTGTGCACATTGTACTCAAGATTAAAGAGAAATTACCAAATTGTTTAGCTCCATGCTTATGTAACTTAAGTGACCGGGAGGATGTTAACATGACTAACAATTTAGTTTGTTTTGGCATCAAGATTAGATGGTCAGGTTTTGCTGTTGCGTTATATGTTGTCATTTCCAAGTAAAATAACATGTGGTTGTATCTGTGACTTAACATATACATTAGGTTTAGGTAGGCCACTGACAAGATAACAAAAGAAGTGGTGAAATTAGCAATTTAGACCCTTCTCCTCTTCTTGACTTTGGTTTGGTGCCATTATTTAACAGGTTTGACTCATTAGGTCTATTTAGACCTAATGAGTCAAACCTAGCTTGGTTTGTGAAACAATCCATCAGGATCTCTGTGTCTACTAGGAGAGCGAGGATGCAGTGAAGGCGTTGGCCAAAGAGAAGGACCTGCTGGAGCGAGAGAAGTGGGACCTGCGGCGGCAGACCAAGGAAGCCACGGAGCACACAGGGATGCTGCGCTCCCAGCTTGACCTCAAGGAGAACCGCATCAAGGAGCTGGAAGCTGAACTGGCCATGGTGAGACAGAAAGACAGATGGTGGGGGGGTTACTAGACTGACAGACAGACAGACAAGCAGGCGAAGAGACAGACTCCCTTTTAATGCTTTTAAAAAACAAATATATAGATATATAGATTTTTTCTCCATATTTAGTATCTTTTTGTTTATACTTTGTATTTTTTATGTCTTTAAAATACAGTCCCCAACAAAAGACCGCCAATATCTGAAAGAATAAAGGCCAACTAATGCATACTGAACACAACCAGTACAGTTATCAAGGATATGACACAAGTTGAAACTACTGACAAGATCAGGGAAAATATCTTTATCGCAACAAGTATTAGCAGTATATAAAGATACGAATAAGAAATCCGACATTTTAAGTTTCCTTACTGTTTCAAGGGTGTGTAGTACGTCTGTCTGTCTATGCTGCATATAGTAAAACACAGAAAGCCTTTGAATGTACAGAACAGCCATCCGTCATGTCTCCAACCCCCAGATGAGTAACAGTGTCAATCAGAGAATGGAGATCCGGGTGTTTGAGCGGGTTGCGGACAGGGACTACTCTCCTAGGGTCATGGCGGTAAGATGGTCCCCCAGCTTTCAAATTTGACCTTTTTGACCCTCCCGCTCCTTGGAAATCTCTCCTACTTGTGACCTAATTGTCGTTTTGGAAAGCCCCCCCCTCTCTCAGCTGCACGTTTTGGACTAACCCTTAGCCGACCCTGATCGATCCCAGTGATCCTAACATCAGTGATCCCCACGGATTCCCGCTATGATTGATCTGAATGTGTTTTCAATTGAGCGAAGAAATGCTTTGGGGGAAAATATTCTAATGATGAAAACTAATGATTAGTCCAGAGGTTTGTGATTGTGTTCTGTTTTGCATGTCAAAGACTATGATTGATAATCGTTTCACCTCTGGTAGGTAGAGATGATTGCAAAGAAGCTGATTGCTTCAGTGTTGATTTGCAGCCTGTTGTTGCTTGGCATGATAGGATTTGCACAATAAACAATTCAATGATTTGTGAAACACCTACAAGTCAAGGCTAATCAGAAAACAAACTCACAAAGAAACAAAACTTTTGACAGACACAAAAAACACTTGCAACCCCCCACCCCCCACCCCTTGTGACTAGGCTCTACTGAGAATTTTTTTTCATTAAACTTCAAGGAAAGCTCCATAATTTCCAGTTTCTCCATTTTTACACCGCACCATCTCCTGACTTTCTTCCCTGAAAGGAACCAAACAGCAGAAAACCTCCTCCAGATATTGTTTTCTCCTCCTTTCTTTTTCTTCTCTGGGCTCTCTGGAGCGGTAAGAAGAGATTTCACACAACAAAAGACGAACATGAATACAGCTGCATTTTTCATGAGGCAACAACCACATGAGGAGCCCAGGGGAGAACTCACTTTCCCGCATGCACTCTGAGACTTAGTAGGATTCTGGATACATAACTCAACCTGTACATGTGCACACATATGACACATAAATAAAGACAACGATAACAGTAAGGGAAAAACACCAATTCACTCAAAAAAACCCAGAAACATTTCCCTCTCTTCTTTCTGACTGATTGCATCTTGTCAACTTTCTCAAGGCCAAACAGTCACTAGCAACCCTGACCAAGGATGTGCCCAAGCGCCACTCTCTGGCCATGCCCACGGAAACAGTTGTCAACGGCAACAACCAGGAGTGGGTGATGCAGGCTGACCTTCCCCTGACGGCAGCCATCAGACAGAGTCAGCAGACCCTCTACGTCCACACGGGCCATCCCACAGACAGACAAGGTAGGAACAACATGAGCACACGTACCGTGACCACGTGGTTTTACCGTCCTCTAGCCTCTGCATGCTCATGTGGACCTGCTTCACACACATTTACTCCCGTCTTCTGCTCAGTATGACCAGATTGATGGCCGCCGATGATGCTACGGTCACTTCATTTCATGCGCTTTATGTAGCAGTTACAGTGAACGTATTTTCGGCTTTACAGCTTCCATTTGTCTTTGCCGAACACAAATATTTCCTCTGTATTTGACAAATAGTGGCAGCTGAGGATCAGTTGGGTGTTAAGTATTGTTTCTGTCTGGTTAAATGTAATTTCACCAACAATTAGAAGTAAATTGACTTCATACGTTTTGTCTTAGATGTAGCAGTGAAATGACCCATCGTCTAAAGGAAATCGGTTTTTTTATATATATTTTGCTGCTTTTTTCCCCCTATTTCTACTTTTCAGGACCTTCACAACATTTGCTCCTGTAGCTTCACTATTTTACTGACCTGTGCTCACATACAGTACCAGTCAAAAGTTTGGACACACCTTCTCATTCAATGGTTTTTCTTTATTTTTATTTTTATTTTTTTCTACATTGTAGATTAATATTGAAGACATCCAAACTATGAAGGAACACATATGGAATTATGTGGTAAACAAACAAATGCTCAACAAACCAGAATATGTTTTATATTTTAGATTCTTCAAAGTAGTTGAATGAGAAGGTGTGTCCAAACTTTTGACTGGTACTGTACACCACAGACAAAAGCGGTAAACCAACATTATCTGTCACTACTTGAATGAACCATGGCTCACCCTGCAGGCACACATTTGCAGCTGAAGCCCATCGCGAACTGCAAGCCAAAGCATGAATTGTCAATGACTACCATTTGAAATTCAAAACACAGTTAATAGGCAGCTTTCCCTTGCCTAGCTCAGCCACTTTGACTTTTGTCACTCCTTGTGGCTGGCAAATAGAACTGTGTCCTTTCTTTTCCTGTGTTGCATTGCAGCAGTGCGGCTAGATAATCAGGACCCATCTGTTTTCAAAGCTTAACTGAAATAAAAAAAGAAGCCTTTTAGCAGCAAATGTCTGCACAGGGGAGTCGGTACGTGATAAATTAACTGAACAAGATAAAACATTTTGAAGGTAACATTATAGTTAAATAATCTTCCCCCTCAGGATTAATAGTAAAGGGTCTGGGCCAACCACACAGAACAAAATTAAAAAAGAAATATAGGACTAAACATTTGTAAACTTAAAGACTACCATCTCAGCCTAAAAAAGAAAGTTCTACAAAAGCTAGCCTTGCTTCAACCAGAGTAGGTGTCCATCTCAATCCGCCTAGAGATTGTTTTAAAAAGGCTCAAACGGCTTGTTGGGGACATCTGGACGAAGAAGCAGACAAATACATTAAAAGTAAGAAAAAGTGAACATTTGTGAACCCCTAAATTGCTTTGCAATTGGTCGTACTGTGTGTGTATCAGTTTCGTTGGTACACACACACGCACACGCACACACACTTGATCAACCTCTGTGAAGCTGTTTTCTCTGTTGCTTAGCAACTACATATGATTGCGAATAATTTCAGGGTATTGGTCAGGGGCTTTTTAAATATATTTTAATTTAAGGGTGTAGTGACACTGTTGAGAAGAATCAGATGTGCCCTGCTCACTACTTTTGGTGCCCAAACACACCCCAAAAAGAAAACAAGTCTTTTCTGTTTTCCCTCTTGTCCCGTTTAGTGGCTGCCGTGCGAGTGAGCCCGTGCCACTCGCGTCAGCCCTCCATCATCTCCGATGCGTCGGCGTTGGAGGGAGACCGGTCATCCACACCAAGCGACATCAACTCACCACGCCATCGGACTCACTCCCTCTGCAATGTAAGAGCTGCCCACCACCTCTCACCCTCCTCTGTAGTCACGGCCGGCTGTACTGCTCCCTGGCCGCTGTCATTTTCTTTTACGCCATCGTTCTGGCTGAATTCATGTTTGCCTCACGCAGCGTGTCATGTTCTCACTCTGCAGCTGTGACTTGAGTTAATGTGAAAACCAGTTGCGGTTGTTGCATAAGTGCATGCCTGGCAGCATGTCAAGTGACACTTCCCCTTCTGTGTTGTGATCTTTATCTTTCCTGGTCTTTATCGCCCACTCTGCACCACTTCCCTGGCTTCTCTGCTCTTGTATCTCTCTGTGCCGTCCGCCAATGTCTTCATCTTCTCCTTCCCTCTGCTGTCTCTTTCTCTCTTCAGTCCCTAGAAGATCTGGAGGAGGCGAAGCGTAAGAAGAAGAAAGAGAAGATGGGGTTGGGCTCTCTGTCGCGTGTCTTCGCCCGGGGGAAGCAGCGCAAGTCCCTCGACCCTGGTTTGTTTGATGGTACTTCAACGCCTGATTATTACATAGAGGAAGATGCAGACTGGTAAAGCACACTTGTCCGAGCGAAACCAGCTGGAGAGCCTTTCATGGCAGTGATCAGAAGACAGCATTGTGTTGTGTGTGTGGGTGTGTGTGTGTGTGTGTGTGGGAGAGGATGGGTGTGTGTTTGATGTCAGCGTGTACAGAAATAATAATGTGTGTGCCTGCGCAGTCTCACACACATCCATACTTCCATGTGTGTGGGAGTGTTTGCATGCGTGTGTCGTCCATGGTCAGAGGCCATGTGAGGAGCTGGGGCCGCGTCTAGCTTCGCTGATGTGTGAACCTTAACAAGCAAAATGCACCTGTATGTATGTACAGTCCTGTAAATAGAGTGGACAGTGTGACACAGCGACCATGTGGATATGTTCTACTGTATCTGCCCTCCAAAACGGCTGTGTATTTGAATCTTTAAATTGTTCTTTACATTTTGACTTTTTGTTTTCACTCAACTGGAAACTTGAAGGACTGCTGTACTTGTAAATAACAACAGTTGATGTGCACTTTGTGCGTGTAAATGTCTCCTTGTCCTGAATGCCTTTTGTTATTTTTTGACATGTACTCCCCTCCTCTCACTACCTTTTTAACTTGAACTCCTCCCTGTTTATTGTCCTGCTTGGTCCATCCCCCCTCCTTCCCCGCTGCCATGATGAGAACAGTTTCCTGTCGGCAACATGCAGACTCCTCAAATCCGCCTCTAATTCGGTCGTACAACACATCCCTCAGCCGCCAAGAAAACTGCACTCCTTGATGTTCACTCAATGAAACTTCAAAGACGATGCTAAGCGAGGAATTAACTTTCTATGCAGAACAGTTTGTTCCACAAGCCAAACAGGAAATGTAAAAAATGTGTTTTCTATCCGTCAAGATAGAAGGTACATGCCTTAGGTACATGTGTGACATGCATGCACATAGTCCCGGTCCCCAAATGCATGTTGAACAAAACCCTGCTAAACAGATATGTCTTTCTCTGGGTATGTTGTCGAGGAGGGGTTAAAAAAAAGAGAGGTCAGTTACTAATTTCATGATGTTTATTCATGATTTTCTCCATTACAAATTAAGTTATTAGATTTGTTTTGTAGAGCCTAACATCCAAAACTAAACATAGAACGTTTAATCTGCACATACAAGGCTCTTTATGCAAATTTACATTTAAAATATATAAAAGGTCAGCAAAGTCAACAGTCAAAAAGAAAACCCAGCACTATACTTTGAATGATTAAGATATGACCCCACTTATTTATGAGGCTTTGTACCATTTTCTTACTGTAGGATCTTACAGTAGCTTGTAACTTTATCGTTTTATTAATACTTAATAAGTCTGTTGTGAGTAAAAATTATTCTAAAGGAAAAGTTAATCTAAAAAAAGAAAGCTATTATAATAGCATAGGATATTGTAGATATTACGCTGATGGTCAAGGCTTTTCCAAACCTCAGGAATTAGGTCAATTAACCAGAAAATCTGAACTTCAATTTAAAGGCCTGAGTGTGAGGCAGACATTAAATGAACTGTTATAACAATAACGAGTGCCAACCGAGCTTAAAAATCATATTTAAGCAGGTTAATCAAACTGAAGCAAATTCATACCTTCTCCCACGACCCCCAAATTCTGATGCAGAGTTCAAGCCACCAGCTGAAAAAAAAAGCAATTAACTTTGTGCCAAAGGTTAATAGCGTTTCTTCAAGCACAAGAATGACTAGAGACGTTGGATTATTTTCATCCTTTCATTGGATGGAGCCGGAGTCTGCACTGCCACCCCCAGGAAATCTTTTCTCTCTCCCTGATATTAAACTAACACTGGGTATTTGTCAGTCTAGAGTCACAGATTACAATGGAGCTGTGTTCAGCCACAGTGCTTGTCAAAGATTATCATTTAGCTCAACCTGCATTCTGGCTCGCAGATATTGGATTTAGAGGTGAATCCCGAAGGTAATTCATAGATAAGTCACCATGTATTTAATTGTATGTATAAGAACAACAGCTCAACTACTTTATTTCATTTAGCATTTAATGAGATGTATGGAAGTCTAGGCTATTTTTTCATTTAACAGACCTCTGCTGAGGTGGAAAAAAACATATCAAATGAAAAACATTGTATTATTTTTATGTTTTGAGCCACGGTCTCTTGGTTTTTTTGTTTTTATTTTCCACAAATATTTTACTTTTTGTAAATGAGATAACATTACAGAAATAAAATTAATATTATTATTAAAGAGTTTTTATTTAAAGTCAAAGATGTAGGCCTCATTGGAGGACTTCTATTGTGAGGTCCTGAGATGTTTAGAATTGGATATAGTAGCGAACTTTTAGAGGCATGGCAACAAAATTACGCTCAAAAGAACTAAGAATAAGATTATTTTAAAACAAAATAAATAACGTTGAACTTCCATGTGGCTGTCCTCTCTTTCCCTGTGTTAATGTTTGTGTGTTCACATGTTCATTTGTCTTGGTGTGGCTCTAATCCTGATTCGTCCCTTTATGCTAGAGGGGATTCCATTTTTAACACGTGCGCATACTCCCTCAGCCCTGCAAGTCCGTCTGTGAGAGGACTGCATCCCCAAAAGGTTCCAAATGGCCTCCTTTCCAATATTTCCCAATTGTAACTCCTTATAAAAAAAGAAAAGCATTACTTCTTCCTCTTTGATATGGAAATCAATGATCAGAAAACAGAGGAGATTGGAAAGGAAGCCATGTCAGATTGTTGGAACAGAACTCATATGTGTCAGCACATGGTGTCAATAATGCTCTGCTTTGATTTGACACTAACACTGACCCCTCCTGCCTGACCTCCACCGGACTCTCAACACAGTGAAGTGACCCAAGAAGTAATCAATCAGACTCAGTAAGACCAAGGTACACAAGTTCCAATTGCTTTGAAAATGAGCTGTGCTGCTGGGTTGCGAGCTGTGTTTGCAGATGCCTGATAACTCTCAAACAACCTCACAGAATGACCTTGGAAACTTAGCACTTCTTCAAGTTCAATCTATTTCTGATGCAAATCGTCCAAAAACAATCGAGTGCTACCGTATGTGATGTGCTTTCATGATAACAGATATCACTACAACAGCATCCTCTTCCTCAAAGTTTCTATGACATACTAATATTAACACAGATTTCAGATTTAACAGATCCTCATGAATCTAGCAGATTAAAGAATAGTTTGACATATTGGGAAATACACTAATTTGCTTTCTTGTGGAGAGTTGATTCTACATTCATGTCTGTAGGTTAAATATTAAGCTAGAGCAAGCAGCCGGTTAGCTTAGCTTAGCATAGGCTTGAAACAGGCTTGCTGTAGCTTCATATTTATTGCGTGGTATCAATCTTCTCATCTAACTCTCGGCAAGAAAGTGAATAAACGTATAAACTATTCTTTTAACTTCCTTTATACTGAAATTCAAGCTACGGCCAGCAGTCTGGAGAAAGCACATTTCCCAACATATAGATCTGTTCATGTAAGGCTCTTTACTCACCTTGGATGTAATCATGTATCTTAAATGTCCATCTGGACTCTTGATCCATTAAATTGAAAATCATTTTTCACTGTAAAATCTGATGAATGTCAAATATCTAACAAGTGTATCACACGCATTTTGGTAAACAACACTACCTGTTCCTCACTTCTCAACCCGAGTGTGACATCAGATCAGAAACGCTGCTGTGTTGTAGCAATAACATCCATTACACCAGCTATTGAAGGGCACGTTTAAGGATTGATTGCTTGAACAAAACCGTTTCCTGTGTCCTACGTGAAGTGTAAACACTGCTGTTCTCTCCATACAAAAGCCCTCACGATCCATCAGTGTTCACAAAACAGACCTAACACTCATGGACTTAGATAAGGATCAAAACTCTTTACAGTAGTATCCTCTCTTTGACCCTCTCCGCTTTTAGAAAACGCATAAGAGGGCAGGCCCAGAGGAGGACCCGACTCTCAGCTCACAGAGTCCAGTCTCCAAAAGTTTGGCCTTCAACTGGATGTTAGAGGGTCAATTCCGAAGTTTTTCTATGTGAGGTGCCTTGGAAAGAACTGAAAACATAGTTTTTATCTGAAAGAATAAATTGCATTTCTTTCCAAAAAAACTGATTTATTCAGCTTAATATGAATTGCTCTCAGAGGGCTTATTAGAAGTGCACCTTCAGTTTACATATAGCTCTTAGAGGGCACATAAAAGCATCTAGCTTGAGATTAATTACAAAAGTTGAGTTTAATACAAACCTGCCATCATTAAATGGTTAATCTCTTTTTGACCCAGCACACATTGGTGCAGTAAAGCCTGTCACAAAGGAGGGTTTCTATTTGGAAACAAGGAGACAAAGAACATGTTTGGCTTTTTATTTTTTTGGTCTGTTTTAAGGTTGAAACCTCCAGACATTTCAAACTGAATGAGTCACATAGCGAGCGTCATTCCATCTCATATTTCTGTTTTTGCACTGAAACAAAGTGGATGTTTTGGAGGGTAAAGATTCTGAGGCCGTCTTTTATGACTGAAATCTCAGGTAGATGCTTTAGTTTCAGGCCGTGGTGGCTAAAGCCCATGTATACAGTCACTGGTTGAGCTATAGAGCTGCTTATTCTAAGGAATGCATCAAGAGCAGTCCAGGGTTTGTGCTGAGGTTTAATGATGTAGCTTGTGTTGTTGAAAATACTAGATGAGACAGAGGAATTTTATGAATGTCACTTTTGTAATCAAATTGAGAACATTTTCGCTGCACAGGCAGTAATGTTTTTACTTTCACCCTAAACAACAGCTCACACCTCCAGTGAAGGAGGAGCTTACTCAACACGTGCATATGTCATGAGCAATCAGAGCAATGAAAATATGTCCAATATTAAAAGTAATACATAGTGCTACACCAACTGCTGAGTCCGAAACTGGTACAAGAATGCCACCTGCTGGTAAAGACAGAGAAATGTCTCTCAGGGAAACAAAGTGAACTGCTTTGTTGGCCAATATATTGAAATCTTGAGAGAAAAGTAAACACGAAACATTTTGCCCCATTTAGTAACATAACGGCCAGGCATTCCAAGACTATAGGGAATAATTCAAGGGGCATTTAACGGACACACTACAAATTTCAAGTCACACTTTACCCTATAGTTAATTTGTGAGTCAGATTTCATAATGCATCAAAATGTAACTTAGTTTTCTAAATTGCAGGCTTTTTGTTTTCATGGAGCTGTTGCTGCAGGCTTATTTAGACAGATTAGACAGCCGTGTTGATTCAACAGCTCAAACAGCTGCCTATTTAATGGACTTCTTAAGTGACAAACTTGTTTATGAAAGCTGCAACTTAGTTCACAGCGTCCCTGGCAAACGTTTGGCTTTATTATAAAGGAATATAATAATAATTATTGTCATGCAGCCAAAAGCTTAGGATGTTGCTTAAAGCGTGTTTGTTTTGAAGAAATTACTTGTGTCTAGTTCCAGAGCAGAGTTTATGTTAAACTGATTTACATTTGTTGCAGTATGTTTGGATTAACGTTTTGCTTTTTTTATTGCTCACTATACCCACTGCCACCTCTGCCTTCACTCACACCCTCAACTACATCACCCACATGTCCCCCCTTCACCCTCCCACTTAGACTCAGACTGCCTCTCCAGCCCCACCCGCCACAGCCTCAGCCTGTCAGACGGATCGGAGGACCAGCTGGACCGCCTCCAGCAGGTGGAGCTGGCCAGGATGACGCCCATGTCCCAGTGGAGGGCTGGCACTGTGCAGGCCTGGCTGGAGGTTGTCATGGCAATGCCAATGTACATCCGCACCTGCTCGGAAAATGTCAAGAGTGGGAAGGTAGGATTAAACCACTGACATTATGCAGGTGGACTCACTTTGCATTTTTCTTAAAATATTGTTATTGTTGCAAATGTGTAAATGACCAGCCTTTTATTTCAATTCACCTGGCTGTTTTTTTATAGGACACTTTGTGGCTTTAGTAGCTAAACAGTGTCACATTTTGCAGGTTTTACTTGGACTGACAGATGAAGACCTGGAGCTGGGTTTAGGTGTCAGCAGTTTAATGCATCGCCGGAAACTCCGCCTGGCCATTGAGGATTACAGAGATGCTGAGAATGGTAGAGGGTGAGGAAGGGAGACGGAGAATTCTTGTAGAGACTTTTACATTATGTGGTTATGAAAGAGGGCCATCTGTTGGTGATTTATAGTAACAACATTTACAAATTACAATACTGACTTTAAATAGAGAGGTAAGTGTTCAAAATAAATGCAACAGTCTCACTGTCTTTACGCCAGATTTGAAAGTTTCCTCCTTTAACATTCAGATTAATGACATGCAGATCAGTTTACCTGTCTTCATGAACATATATATATATATATATATAATATATATATATATATATATATATATATATATATATATATATATATATATATATATATATATATATATATAAACAGGTTAAATCTCAAGCACACACAGAAACGTTTTCTCACTTGTTTGTTGGTGCAACATGCAGCTGCTGCTGTTAGATTGGGTTTTGAGTTATGTAGCCTCAACAGCATTCAAAATTAAATAGCAATGTGCCTTTCTAAAATCATTAACGCAGGTTGAAATGTTCAAGCAGTTTGTTTTGTTTGACCAACAGTCTACCACTCATAGAGGACAATCAAATAACCCATAAAACTCTTGTCTGATAAGCTGGAATCATAAAATAGTAAATTTAGATTATTAAAAAAATGCAGCTGAATTAATTTTCTGTCTGTTGAAATTTTGATCTTATGACAGTGTTTGTCAAAACTTAGCAACAATATTATTATAATTCATCCTAAAATTAAGATCAGAGCCACATTTGATAGAAATCTGTCCAAATGTCGAGACATTCCACTCAAAATCACAAATGTCAGTCTCATTGTGGTGTTTGAGAAAAGGTCAGTGCATCACCTAAGTCAGTACGAATAATCCTCTGAGAACCATTAATGTCTTTTCATGCCAAATTCATGCCAAGCCATCGAATAGCTGTTCGATATTTAAGTCTGGACCAAAGTGATGGAGCAACCAACAAACAATAAAGCCACCGGTACATCTTCATAGATTGATACCACAAAGTGTTTTTTCTTTGTGATTTAGGTGAGGTGACCCTTTAACAAATGTTAATGTCTACAGGCTGTCCAAGGCTGCAGACATGGACCACCACTGGGTGGCCAAGGCCTGGCTAAGCGATGTGGGCCTGCCTCAGTACTCTCAGGCCTTTCACAACCACTTAGTTGACGGGCGTCTGCTGAATTCCCTGACACGTCGCGACCTTGAACGTCACCTCAACATCACCAAGAAGTTCCACCAGGTCAGCTTGCTGCTGGGCATCGAACTGTTGCACTTACTCAATTTCGACAAGGAGGTAAGTGAGTTTCTGCACCACGTCCACACGTAGAGGGCAACAGTGAATATACTCGTCAATGCTCTTGCGGTGAGTGAAAACAGTTGAGTAAAAGGTTTGTGTTAAAAACAATGTTCCAGGCACTGCAGGCCCGCCGGGTACAGTGTGAGCACCAGAACGTGGATCCTTTGGTATGGACCTCTCATCGGGTCATGAAATGGATCAAGGATATTGACCTGAAGGTAAGGTCAGATAGAGAAAGACAGAGAATACACCTTTAAGACTGAACACATGTAAAACAGGAATAACCTCTATGTAAACAGCATTTTATCCTTTATAGACTGACATCTTGAAACAAAAACTGAGGCTACAGTCATTGCAAATAAAGCACATTTTTGGATTAAATACTAATAACAAAGAGAAACTAATGTATTGAGAATTATAACAACACTTTCACATGGTATCGTGGGTAACTGAGGCTCTTGTGTTCACTCAGCACTCCCTATCTCCACAGAATGATAGAAGGTCTTTGTTAATTTATTTCTAAGCTGCTACTAGTTGTTTACAAAGCCTTTCAAAATAGTGCCTCTATGGTGATGCTGCAATATGAATATCCAAGGTCAACATTGTCTTGGCATTGGACAACATGTTGCCATTATGAGGTAGTACCAGATTCAGGGTGTGTAGAGATAAGGCCGTCTAGACTGACATCCTGTTAATATCCTCAGCAATTGTGAATTTATGCTGACATCAACAAATGAATTAATATGTTTGTCTAGGAGCCAATTTGACATCATTTTTGTGAGCCTGTTGATATGAGTGCTTTTTTCTTAATCCAGTATTGTGCACAGTATTACATCAGAAGATTTTACATTCCATCTTATGAATGAGAATTATTCACTCTATGGCCTTCTCTCCATCCACCTGTCCAGGAGTTTGCTGAAGGTCTTCTAAGCAGCGGAGTTCATGGCGCTGTCATGGTGCTTGACCCGACTTTTAACACTGACGCCATGGCAACAGCACTGGGGATCCCTAGCAACAAGCACATGGTTCGCCGACACCTCATTGAGGAGATGAAAACCTTGATTGGCTCAGCCAGGTGAGAGGAGACTTTCACCAAGACAGATCCCACTCTAGCTCTACCTACTGTAGCCTGTGTTTATGTGTAAGTGGATTAGATAAGAGATGCCTAACCTGAAGGGGACAATCGCTGATGACGTATCTGCTTTTAAAAGTGGCATAAAGGTGTGTTCTGGTGTCCTTTAAATGCTATTTAAGGCCGCTGTCCCCAACATTCTGCTCCAACCCATGTTCCCTTTCAGGACAGAGGCCAAGCAGGACTATGAGCACCTAGGCCTGGGAACACCACCAACACCCCTTCGCCAGAACTCCCTGGGGAGACCGCCCAGCTCCACCAGCCGACACACGGATGACGAAGGCTCCCTGAGGAGGAGGGCTGTCAAGGTGGGGAGGGGCGGGGTTCTGCTTGAACTTTCATTGTTTCGATGCAAAAATGACAATCAGGCTTGGTTGCTTAGCACATGGAGCTTAGTGCTAACACATTAGAAGATGTTTGAAGGAATTTGATACAGCAGGGGTACAACATTATGAGAATGGTGCAGACAAGACAACCTGTGTGGCAGCAGGCTGAATACAAAGTGCAAGACACAAACTACATCTTGATACTGTAGAGTGGAAAAAGTGCTTTAATTAATAAGAATATTTCATCAGAAGTAAACAGGGCTTTGTTTGACTGCCTTTGTGGTAAAAATGAATGTGTGTTTCAGCCTCCAACAGGGTTCAGCCCCAAAGCCCGCAATGGGCGAGACTTGACTTGCCATAGCAGCTACGGCTCCCTGCCTCGGGATGTTCGAGACCAGACTCCGCCCAGAGCCGAGGGAAGCCCGATCCACGGTTACACCAGCATCGAGGTCACCAACGTTTGAGGTCATCACAGTGTGACGAAAACCAGCTTCATCGCAACTACATTTACACCATGGACATTTGTCATGTGTACCTGAACATGATATGGTTATTTTCTCTAAAGATGAGAGTTTACAGGATAGATTGCACTTTTTTAAGCAAGACAGGATTCTTTTTTACATGTCTCCTGGTTAAAGAAAGTTTTCATTGTGCGCAGGTGGTATTTCGATGTTTAAGAGGGCAGTAATTTATCTCGCCTGAATCAAGAGATGCAGGACGCAAGCTAAACAATTATTTTTCTATTTTTTTTGTGTGTAAAGGGTTCTTTGTGAATTTGACTTGGCAATTTGTTGACTGGATGCTAGTGATGGTTTCTCTGAGGAAATGAGATTTTAATGTTTGTATAATACAGGGTACTTGATGACAAAATGAAAAAAGTTTCATATCAGTGTAAATTGTTCTTGTTTTATTCAGTTCTACTGTTTGTGATGCCTTGTCAGTGTAGCTGAGGACAGCGGACAAAAAAGAGTTTATGTTTGATATCCATTTTTTCATCTTGCACATTTACACAGTTGTGTCTAAACAGATGTAGCACCCTCTTCTGATGTTTTATACTGTGAAGTAAACGTGGAAAAAATATTTGAACAATGCAAACAAAAGATGACTGCAGAGCTGTATGTCCATAGACGCCTCAGGGCTGAAAGGTGTGAGGATGCATATATATAAAAATGAAAAATTTCCTTTTAATGAAATAAAGATGACATTTTAAATTTTATGGTGTTGTCCACCCATCTTCAGCAGAAAGTTCAATAAAAAATTACTGTATGTTATGTGAAAGTATTTATAACAATTACCAACACAAAGATAGTTATTTTAAAAAAGAAATCTACAGTACACCTACTGTAAACTGCATATACAGAACCACAAAACAAAGTTTGAAACTAGCTGGTAAAGAAAGTCACACATAAGAAATAGCTTTAAAAAAGTATTTTCTCAAGAGTTGATGGAGGCCAAACCAGAGGTAGAAGGAGAGGGAAAATGTGACTCATCAGATGGCCAGAAACACAACACTTAATGTTTCACTGCCTATGCTGGAGCACGTAGAACCTTTATAAGGCAATAATATATATGATTTGTATGTCTGTCAGGGGGCTGCATGGTGGTGTAGTGGCTATCACTGTCGCCTCACAGCAAGAGGGGCCCTGGTTCTCCGGCTTCCTCCCACAGTCCAAAGACATGCAGCTTAGGTTAATTGAAGACTCTAAATTGTCCGTAGGTGTGAATGTGAGTGTGAGTGGTTGTCTGTCTATATCTGTCAGCCCTGTGATAGGCTGGCGACCTGTCCAGGGTGAACCCTGCCTTCGCCCAATGACAGCTGGGATCGGCTCCAGCCCCCCCGCGACCCTTAACAGGATAAGCGGTTACGGAAAATGAATGAATGAATGTCTGTCAGGCTGTTTGGGACTTTTTCTGTCCCCTATTGGCCAAAAAACAACTAAATAAATCCCCACACGAGTGGTCGTCTATTTAGAATGAGAGGAACTTTGACTGTGTGAGAAATAGGAAATTATAGAAATGCTGGAAATGTATGAATAAAGGATGAAAACAGGGTGTGGCTGTTAGAAGATTTAAAGAGTGAGAGGAATGTGAATTATTGAACTTATTTGCATCAGAAAGTGTGTGCGGTTCATTGCTTCCAATTGTAATGTAAATGAGGGGGCCATAGTAAACTCAGTGATTACATTTGTGTATAAACCTGACTCTGTACTCTTGACTGATTTCTCCGCAGTATTTTTGTGAGTCACTCCGGTAATCTCTTCTCTCTTTGCTCACTGTTGAACGAGTTAACTCAAGTCTCTGTTTAGACCTCCAGGCAACTTCCTCCCCCTCACAGTGACTCGAACATTGTGGCAAGCTAAGGATGACACGCAGCAAGGTATACAGCTTCCCTCTGCAATCCGCCCATGGATGGGAAAAAAGCTGGCAATTCATTAAATGATGTCCATATACGTACTCAGAGATATGACAGGTATATGAGGGATGGTAAGTCAGGCAAAGAAAATCACCTGAGAAAAGTTAATGTGCTACACGTAAGGCAATGAGGCCATTGAATCAAGCTTATCTACAGTATGTCCTACTGTAACATACGAGCTAACAACACATCACTTAATTTGATTAAAGGCTGACAGCGATAGGACATCCAGATGTAATCAAGGCTGGTTCACTGTGTGTGTGTGTGTGTGTGTGTGTGTGTGTGGTTAAACAGAGGATCCAGACAAAAGCTTAGGAGGAAGAAGACCTCCCCAGGGTCCAGAACAACAGGATTGCCCCATTCAGAAGGAGCAATTCCGTGCCCAGGGTTGGGACTGGTTTTGTCATTATTGTGAAATAGTATATATAATATAATATAATACTCTCTTGCAGCATGTAAACTAGATACAAACAGTGACACTGACGTTTGTACTGCGTAACCGATGGGTCCACCTCGCGGTCACTTATGTCCAAAGGGCACGAAAGGAGTGACGGTGAGTAATTGGTAAATTTACAAAGAGGAAGTAAAAATCTGGTCGTGTAGCGTAAACCTAATATGAAACTCATGGTTTACTGCATGGGGAAGTTTTGAGTACACAGTGAGTCAGTGTTAATCACTCTTTTTTTACAAGTTGGTGTTCATGATGTGAGACAGAATGTCACGTATTTTAATGGAAATCAAAAGAGATTTATGCAGTTCTGTCTAACTTTGATGAATATAATATTGAACTTTTCACTCCACTTTTTACTCCACTACATTTATTTCACAGCTTCAGTTACTACTTTACATATTTTGATTAATAATGAGAAATATAAATCAACTAATAACGTATGATACGTATGGTTAAGTTACCCAGCAGTATATAAAGTAATTCAAATAACCCCCCCCCCCCTTTACCAACTGCAATATTTAAGTGATACGCACATTGATCTAATCCAGTAATATAATAATGGGACATTCTGCATAATGAGTACTTTTACTTTAGCGCTTTGAGTTTATATTGATACTTTAAAATGAGTAATATCTTGAACGCTGCGCTTTTATTTGTACCAGACTGTAAAGTATTGCTACTTTTACTAAAATAAAAGACCTGACTATCTCTACCATCATTGTCTGCCAGGAAAATAAGGAGTCAAAATGTCTGCAGTGAAAAACTAATATGGTGGTTGTGTGCCTGTTGACATTGTTACTCGTGTTGAGTTTAAAAGCAGTTGTTGATTTTCATTCAAACTGAATATTCATCTACTATTCATTCATTATTGAAAGCCTTTTTTCTTCATATGTTGACTTTTTTGCACCCTGCACCAGACAAAAGGCACATTTTTAGTTTTTGCACGTTCAGCTGCCTGTGCTCTGAATAAAGCCTCTCTAGGGTACACTAGCTTAGCATTTAATTACAAATGTACTGAACACTAACAATACATTGGAATGCAATTAGTGCCAAATACCATAGTTCTATATGGGAAAGTCCCTAGGATATTTTCAAAAGAAAGTTAAACTCAATTAATATCATCAAGCGTGTTCAAATGTTAATGCTAGCATCTGTTTTGGTCATATGCAGACGACTGAAGACTATTTTGGACTATGGCCAAACACATTTCCCCTCACACTTCCTCTCCATCCGTCAGCCACCCCGAGAGCGAAAGAGTTAATTAAGGAACTGGAAGTGCGGCAGTGAGCCCCCTCCCTCCCCCTCCCTCCCCCGGCTCTCCCGCTCCCTCTCTGTCCGGCGGGCCCATCCGTCTCAGAGAAAGTTCCCGACTCTTAAAAGCTGTTCGTCCCCGAAATTAAACCACATACACTGTTGTCTGTGTCGGCACGGTTTGGGGACGTAAACGCCACACCTCCCAGCTTTGAGAAGAAGAGGTGGAGGTGGGGGGGGGGGGGAGAAGAGTTACGTGTCTTCAAAACGATGAAAAGGTGAGAGTAAAGCCGATGTACTCGCACGCGGAATTTCTTCTTTTTGTATCGTTTAAATGTTACTAAAAAGTTACACGGTAGCCAAAGTTTTTGAAGGTTGTGGAAAGTATTTGTCGCGCTGCTTCAGGCTACGGGATCCCGCTGTGTTCAACGTAAGCAACCACTGACTGTAGTGAGAAACCCGCCCAGTGTAACGGACACGGACTGCACGGGTCTGTTAGCGACACAACCTTTTTATGAGCATTCAATGCCAGACACGTAACACCTAGACGTCCAAACATCACCGCGTACAGTCTCCTGGACGTAACATTTGACGTAAGCTTTACTGTTTAGTAAACTAAGAGGGAAAAGAGTCATTTTAGAGTTAAACAGTTGGCTTCAACTACATACACATGATCACACCCAACACTAACTATGGGATTGAATGTTATACAGGGCTTTTCTTTCTTTTGAAAGACGGTTTTTATGAGCTTGAATGTCAATGTTTTACTAACTTTACTGTAAACCTGTCTTGTGGTGAAATATACCCTTTAGGTTGGACTGTAACACTCCTCACACAAGTCCATAATATGTAATATACCTTCATGTGAATGTTCCTCTGGATTGCACAACAAGCTTGTTAGTGATGTGCTGTGTGTGTGTGTGTGTGTGTGTGTGTGTGTGTGTGTGTGTGTGTGTGTGTGTGTGTGTGTGTGTGTGTGTGTGTGTGTGTGTAGTGTGTGTGTGTGTGTGTGTGTGTCTAGGATGCTAACAGGCCAGTATCTGTGTTCAGCTACCACGATGAGGATACTTCAGTCTCATGCCATGCATTCTTTAGCCAGAGGCTATTCCCAAAATCCAAGCTGGAGTAGACTGTCCGTCCGTCCGTCTGTCCCCCCCCCTTTCCCCACCATTCCCAGCAGGTCTGGGCATGTTTGCAAGAGTACACACTGACATATTTTGTGTGTGTATCCAATTTCACAGAGGTAGTAATATTACATGTAGGCAGTTATTCCTTGGACTTTTTTGTCTGAGTTCATTGACCGTTCACAGCAGTCCTCATCTGATCTGGCAAACATAGAATAGTTACACTGCGGGGGGGCCTTGTGATCAATGGCATCTGACAAGTATGCACTAGATGTGTGCTGACTGGTCATACTCACTGCATTTCAGAGAATCATTTCACTGTGTGCACCGGTTGGATTAATGCTAAACTAATAATGTTTCCTTTTAAATGTTTGGTTTTGGAGTTACACAGACGCTCATAATGATCAATAAAATAAATAAAAAAATATAGGGAAAAGAGAGTAACATAGAAAACTGTTGTATTTTTTATAAAAGCTAAGATATATTTCACAGTGACCATAGCTGTCCTTATCTACCCTTGTAATGTGTTTGCATTGGGTAACTAGTGACTTTGAAAGGTAAGTCTGCTGTAAACTTTTACCACGCAACACACCCATTCTTAGAAGCCTCTACAAAGGTAGTTTTACTTCAGTGACGTTTATGTCCTGCCATTTTCACGGAGAAATGGGTTTGTTCCCTCGTAAAGAACAAATATCTTAGCTGCAGCCACATTTTCAGGTTTTTTTTAATTATTTCTTAAAAGAACAGCTCTGACTGGTGAGGCCAACACTACTTTAAATACCAGCTCATAAGAGTAAAGGGCCACATTTTGTGTCTGGTAGGTATGACAGACAGGCCAGGAACTATGTTGAACTTTTTCCTTTTTTTTTTGTTATTCTTTCTGTGACAGTCTGTGGTATGTTTCTCAGTTTGTGTCTGACCTCACATGCCTTTCTCTCTACAGTTCTTGACCTCACAAGAGCTAGTAGGAACTGACAAGATGCTTTCCAGTGTGGATGGACCAGTAAGCCCCCTTGGCAGAGAAGGCACTGGCAACAACCACAACAACAATAACAACAACAACAGTAATGAAGACAGTGGAAACTCAGGATCCCAGTATGCACTGTGTGCTCTGGGGGTTGGGCTTGTTGCCCTCGGTGTTGTGATGATCGTGTGGAGCGTGGTACCTGCAGACCTGGCCGGTAACAGCAGCAGTTCGGGAGAAGATGGTAACACAAGTGGCAGGAAACATAAAGCGTCTTCCGTGGCCTTTGTCCTGGTCGGGTCTGGGGTGGTCATGCTGCTGCTGTCCTTGTGTCTGGGAATGAGGAACAAGCAGCGGGAGCAGCAGAGGCTTCAGGAGGCCCAGAACCGCGGAGGAGTGGCAGCAAGGGAGCAGGAGGAAAGACAAACGTAAGTTAAATAATGTCTTTCTAGCTAAACAACATTTAGATTTTAGGAATAATTAGTATGCTTTACAATATGACTTTTTTTTTGTTGCTGTTATGTCTGTGAGCAGATCAGTAATTTGTCCATGTAAACTGCCAAATATTGTAAATGTATGATAGATTTTCTGGTGAATTGTTTTATTTATTATCTTGTAAAATGTTGTTGACAGATTACACAGTTTGTGTCTATTATAAGGGCCACTGTGGGAAAAAATAACTCGGGGTATTCTGAAAGTCAGTGATTAGATGGATTATCCATGGTACTGAAATCCATGTCTGGCACTCCTTTTCTAGTGAAATCACTGAGGTCATATGGCTCTTTGAAGTTCTGTGACTTGAAACTTGGCTGCCGAATAGCGGCCTTGTTAATTCAAGAGCTAACAAATTCACATTATCCATTTAGTAAAATCCATGTTTGCTTATTTTTTTATTTACTGGCATCAAGTAGTAGTAGTCAAGATCATGCTGTTGTATGGCAGCACAAGTGATTTGTGGTTAAAGAAGCAATACACTTTGCATTTTACAACATTTGAGAATAATAATAAATTGATAATATTTTAGCTCCTGTGCAGGAGCATCAATCATGTCTGTCATTTTTTTTTTTTCATAAATGTCTGCAGTGCCGAGGAACAAGCCCACCGTTACGCTGTACCCAGCTATGAAGAAGCAGTGGGCAGTGGCCAGTACCCTGTCAGTAAGAGCAGCCTTGGCCCCAGCACCTCCCAGCTACCCTCCTACGATGACCTTGTCCAAGTTGATGGTGTGCAGTATGAATTTGAGGGGTCGGAGGTCACAACTACCGTATCACAGCCCGCTCCGACTCCAGCTGCTCCCACTGCTGCTGCTTCCACATCAAATCGCAGACCTGGGAAAAATAGCCGCAAGCTCCTCCCTATAAAGATCCGCAGGATTAAATCGGAGAAGCTGCACATGAAAAACTTGGATAACTCATTGCCAGCAACTGGATTCAGTATAGAACCACTTACCCCACCGCCGCAGTATGAGGATAAAGTGCCTCCGCTTTAAGATCAAGCTGATCCTGTTTAAAAACAATCTACTGAAATTCCTGGAATCCTCCATGATCACCTTTTTGTGGATCTGGATCTGTTTGTTTTTTTTAAACCAAGACTTAAGGATGGCTCTTCTCGCAGAACATTCTCAGTGGCACTTTTTAAAAGAATAAAGTACAGTATTCGTTCTAATACATAATTCATGCCACATCCCTCCAAAGCATTGAACAGAGAAACCATTAGTTTTTTTCAAATTTTGGATCTCTGAAACAGACACTGCCAGATAGTGATGGACATATTTGCTGGAACTTTCCTCACTGGGACATATTCTGTCACACGGTGGCACATTGGATTAAAAGAAAACGCACCAAATGCAGTTCTACTTTATGTCAAAGTCATTTTCTGTTCATGCATTTCACTTTATGTGTTTCACTGAGCACCGACTGTACAGGTGAGGTGACGTGAAAGAGATCATAGGACATCATTGAGCGGTTATAGTGAGGATTTGTGTGCACACTTAAATAGATATGTTCAGGGCAGTCATTTAGTGAAGTGGCTGCTGTTTGGACAGTGTTTCACCCTGGGAGGGATTTGGATTACTAGTGCCAGCGGTTTACTAAATGTAGGCTCTATGGTGAGTGACTGAGCGTTGTATGTACTCAGCTGGCATGACCTGATGTGGCATGCTACACAGAAACTCTCCCTCATTGTCAACGATAATGTATATCCAGGCCCTCTAGAGCTTTGCAGAAAATGAGGGACATTTTTGATATGTTGACTGATGTTAGAGAGTCTACTGTATTTGTATTAGCTTCTGTTGCACTGGCTTTTGGTTCAGATGGGTTTTCTTTATCCGTCTCCTTGAAAAGCTGAAACATGGCACTGGGGTTTTCTTTGCATATTCTAAGATTGGATAACTACTGGAGAGCAGAACTTCTACTTATGACCAAGATAAAACAAAGCTTTGTTAGCATTTATCAGCTACAGCTCCCATGACTCTTAGCCATAGGCACTCTACCAAAACCTAATGGGAATTGTAGTTCTTGAATGCTAACAAAAAATCACTTGTTTTATCAAGGCACTAAAACGTTACTGTCCAGTATAGTAGAGTATATTAAAGAGAAAACCCAAGTGTCCTGTTTCTCCTAAGAAAGACAAAACCCTGTACGGCACACGGTCTGGTGAAAAGGACTGGAAGTTAGTTTGACTAACTAACTTCAGCTGTGTATGATTTAAGGTTGTGGATATTACTTTACTGAGCAGGACGTGGTCAGAACCACCTAAATGGCTGCATTTAGTGTTGGTTGTTTCAGTGGATACGCCATGACTTGGTATCTTTACTTCCCTAAAGCTGTAATGAGGAACTTTGACAGAAACAGAGCTCTGAGATGCCGTCATCTTATCAATTTGTCATGGATAACTTGAAAGCAAACAACTGCCTAACTGCAGAATAAGATTAGCATGCCATTGGAGTCGATTTTTTAGCTAACTAATCAATGCAAGTCCAAATTTGATTGCTTTTAGAAACATAGCTGCGTCTTCAGCTCACTGTTGACCCGTTTCCTTTGCCTCTGTGCCGTTTGTTGCATGCAGCATGTAGAAGACATGCATATTCCATGAGACTCCACCATTACAGTCAACATAAAAAAACATAAAATATGAGATTCCGAGCTGGTTGTAACGTACGACCAAACAGCCATTCAAAAGTGTAAACCGGTTGGATATCAGTTAGGGAGAGAAAAGGTGGGGGCTCTGTGATGGATTTAATGGCCAACAATGGTCACTATTAGGTTACTTTTAAAGATAAATGACTTTCTAGGAAGTTGACGTCCTAATTTCATGGAATATTTAAACAGTGGTAATGATAACTGACTGCAGCAAACTTAGTTTGCCCTCCAGCTGTACACACCAAAGTACACTTAAGTGCCTTTGTGTTCACAACAACACTGCTGCTCTACAAAAAGACATTGTATGACTAAACCTGAGCTCTAATGTTGCACTTCCAACGCAATGTTGCTTTGACTCTCGCAAACAGCGAGTGGAGAATGAAGTATGTGAGCGCATAATGGAGGGAGCTTGGGAATAGTTGAAAGCCATGAAGACTACTTGTCTGTGAAGGCAGTGGTGTTGTCTCTGCTTCTCTCTTGGCTTGTTTTTGCCCGTTCCCGAGATGACCAACAGAAAGACTCTTTGACTGTGCAGCTGCACCATAACAACGGCAACTATTGCTCACTGGCTTGCTCATCTCCATTCCTACAACCACAGCCTGACCTGCAGCCCTGTTTAAACTTAGAAGTATGATGAGAATGAGCAGAACGAAGAAGAAAGACAACTGTTCAGGGAACTATTTTATCATTACCTGTTAACCAACTCTCTTGTCTTCTTCTTGTCAGACTTGTTTTAATACAAAAAGCTGAAGCCAATTGAATTGTTCATTCTGTTAAACGTGACAAATGTTATGAAGTTGAATGAAACACTTTTCCTCATTTGTTTTGTGGCACTTTTCCTTAGTGACGTCATCACCCAGTTCTACACCATGTTTTGGTAAAACTCAGTGTAGGTAGTGCAAAGGAAGCTACTCAGTCATCGTCAGATAATATATTGTAATGTTTTCTGTTAAGCAAAAGGCAACAAGGTCATTTAGTCACTTCATGTTTGTCATTGAAATTCAACATTTCAATGTCTATATTCCTCTGTCTTGTTTTTCGAAGTGGAAACATGACACAAATTGTATTAATTCTTAATTTGTTTGTCATGGTTAGTACTGCAGACATAGTCATTGTACCTCATTTGCAAAGGACTAGTTAACTAAATGATTGATTTTTATCACTTTGTAGTCAAAATGTTTTACGTTGATTCAATTTGTGTTTTTTCATTTAGCAGTCACTTTTTGTTTTACTTAGAGGAGTGCCTAAAACACATGCTGTTTGTTCATTTATTATTGCTTTTTTTTTATAATTCAAGTTTGTATTTCTTGTACTGTGAAAATGTGCTTTTCTATGATCGTTCTAATTTGTTTGTGGAACATTTGTTATTTTCTATGAAGAGTAAAAACCAATTTATCTCATGAATATTTATGGGAAATTAAAGTGAGTATTTGTTAACTAACCAAGTGTTCATGAGCTGTGATTACTGAACAGTTGTGTGTATAATTACATGTTGACTCGTGCAATAATCCCCTGAACATCCATATTTTCTAATTGTGTTACTGTTCACCAGTGCTAATATATGCAGCTACTGTATTGAAAGCTGACATCTGATGCTATATAGTTGTCGGGACTCTCCATGGTTTTAAAAAGGGGCTTCTGGTTTTAAAGTTTCCTGGACATGGTCAGTGCCTTAGCTTTAGGTTAACACCAATGACTCTGCATTCCATTTGTTGCACTGGTAAACAGCATTTTACTTTTACTTTTCTCCCAAAAAATAGGAAAACACATTATTAATCATAATTCTTCTTGCTGACAAAAGCACTTGAAGGGATTCTTCAGTAGTTGGTCATGGCCTGCGAAGTAAACAATAAAAAAAACACCATTTTAATACACATCCTGTTTATGTAAGCCAAGGCCTTTGTTAGCTTCAGGTTCCATTGTTTATGCTGGCAAGGTGATCACAAAATAAGAATGTTCCTCACTGAGTTGATCCAGTTGATGTAGGAGCTGACTTGTGTGAAGACAGTGGGCTTCTGGAGGACATTGCAGCCCTGACCAGAACCGAAGCTCACCACGCCGTGGACGTCCCAAGAGCCATCAGGGTTCTGGCAGATCAGGGGGCCACCAGAGTCTCCCTGCAGGTCAGCACACACACTGTTGGCTTGCAGCTTAAGACAGACACTTAGGAGGTATGGCTACTAGTGATCACTTAGTTATGCAGAATTTTCCTTTTAGACATTTCAAAGTAAAAGTCCTTTTCTTGAATCTCCCTTTCGTTTAGTCTCATATGCTGGATGTAAATTGTATAGAATGACATGACTGCTTTAATTGACCATTAAATTACTGTTGCATCTTGAGATCACCCTTCCTTGTATGAACTCACATTACAGCCAGCAGTGATGCCATCACCTCCGGCACAGACCATCTTGTCTGTTGCCAGGACGCTCCACCAGTCGGGCTGTGAGCAGGTATCGTGGCCAACCACCGGCAGGAGAGCCTGCTGCAGGATGTCAGCCGGAGGACCGCTGGCTGCGGGGAAGAAACAGGCTTAACTCGGGTAAGAAACAACATTTTGTGTTGAGGTTCACTCGGGGGGTGAAAGGTGGAGTGCTGGGTAGAGACTTGGAAACTAATGGTATCCAAGGTGCTGCAGATGGGATGCCTTTTTCGCCATTTAGCCAGACTGCTGCATTGATTATACTGGCTTATACTCATTTCTACCATTTATAGATGTGTACTGTATAGCACAACTTCACAGATTGCTTCAATACTAGCAAACTTTCCTTTCTGTTGCAACTTCAAACTGATCTTAAAAACAGTCCAAAGGTGCAAGAGTGTTTAAGCCCTTAAATTCTAGTAATATACAGTAAAGTGTACAAGTCACATAGGACTATATGTTCATCTGATAAGAGGGCTGCAAACCATGCTTTCTATGAGATCTTACTATGTCTGTGCCAAAGAAAGTAAGCAGACTAAAATAAATGTACCGGTAGTTGAATGTATTTTAAACTCTGATAATAAAGCATGGCTTGTGTTTCTTTTTTATTGTTTGAACACATCACGCCCACCAGAGTAAACTGAGTTTCCCATATTTAAAAACAGGATTTATCCTCGTTGTGAAGGTCAAAACACCTCAGTCAAGTGAGAATGTGCAGCAGTATAGCATGCTCCTTCAAAAGCCGGTGTTTCAATAGGATGAAACATCTACCTCCAGCCTTTTTTTCATATTCATTTCTATTTATGTACAATTCATGTTGAAAGATGACCATGGATTGAATTGATAGCTCCAAAAGAGAAATTATTCCCTATCCCAAGTATGGTTAGGTCTCAGCTGTGAAATATTCTTGGCTTGGCCATCAGCTTTTGACCTAACCTGAGCGGCAGGTGCACAGACACTGACAAGACACCGCTAAGCAGACGTTCAGTGAGTCCAGGGTGATTCACAGTGATGCATTGTGCTGAGATGTCTTCACTCACTGGAGAGTCGACCCCAGCCGGTGACGTAGCAGGGTGCACCGTGAGGCAGGACCACGCCCCGGTCGGGCATGCAGGCGGGCATGATTGTGTCGGAGAAGGTGACTGGAGAGGACAGCTTGATCAGGGCAATGTCGTTACTATAAATGACAAAACAATACTCCGACATTTAAAAATAAATGATAAACTAAATATGGTTTATGAATCATATGGTTTATCAACTTCATCATTTAAATAATATACCAGATAACTGATTGGTGACTACTTATGGTGGCCTGCTGATTAAGCACTTCACTTGGATGCATGAGGTGATGTTGAACTGTGTGGGCGACTGTTACCGGCTGAGCATGATGTTGTAGTCCTCATGGGTGATGATTGTGGCTGCTCTCCGGGCGATCGAGCCCTCCTCGCTCGTCTTCAGGCTGTGTTTACCCATTTCTACTCTGTAGTTGTAGCGGTCACTGTGGGATTGAAGATGACCCAGGGTTTAGCAGTAGTATTGACTTTCCTGCCTGTGTGTACAAAACTGTGATTGAGTTGATGGAGAATATTGCAGATGCTTAGTAGTCCTGTTGTGGTAATAATGCATGTTTGCCAAGGAGACCAAGCTGTTTTTAACTGGTTAAAGCGGTAACATTTGAGATCTACTTTTTTTTTTTAAAAGCAATTTTTTCTGATTACAAAATGTCTTTACTAGGAAGAAAAACTTGTTGAAATTCTCTACATGTCACACTTTTCTTTCTGTTCGTTGCTGCTAATCCTTGAAGAACTACCCTGTCCCTTTCCAGAATCAACAACTAGGCCTAATTCCAGTCCGGCCCCCACACCCTGCCAATCCATGACAGAGTGTAGTTAACACTACACGACGTTAGCCCTGGTTTTCCGCTCACCTAGAGTGTTGGAATGTTGCATGAATAAACACAACACATAACAAAGTGACTGATCTACATAGGGGAATTTATAAAGACGTGTTGAAGTGGGAAGGATCCATTCAGTCCAGTAGTGTGAAAACCACTTTGACTTCAAGACTTCTGATTACAAGACAGCTAGATGTGTAGTGTGAACTTGGCTGAGGTGGAAGGTGAGAATACAGCGCCAAACTTTGGGACAAACTCCCCTCCCCCATCTTCTTGTTTTTAACTCTTGATGAGCTGCTTGGTTTTTGCAAGACTACATGTTAACGTACTAAACTTTACAATCAAAGGAAGATGTCTTCCATTTTCTAGACTAGATATGGGTATATTTGAACTTGAATAAAATGTAACCTTTAAGTTTTTAAAGTCTCTTTGATAATATTGAATGTCTATCTTAGTTTGAGCAGTTTCTGAGTTAATGTTTGTACCTGTAGTCGTATGGAACCTCCATTTGTCCGGAGCGTCTTCCATGGCAAAGGCAAAATTGCACGTGGTCAGTAAGGGCAGCTGGTTAAGTCAGCATTGATACAGAATTGCTGTATCACTCCCCACTACTTAGCTTGGGATGACATTTAATATTCCTCAACGTGAAAGCGCACACGGAGGGAAAGTTGGTAGAGAGTGTAGGGGCCGGATTAGAATTGGGTCTTACAGTCACATAAAAAGCAAAATGCATAATTTCCTGTTGGCTAGAGGAGTTTTTCCTGACACAAACCTTCAGTTTGGCATTGTAAATACATACTTTCATGAGCTGGGCATTTTGAATCACTACTGACTGAGTATTAGTTGATAATGATGAGTCGCAAAAGTAATTAGATACATACATCTGTTATGATCAACGTATCTTTACATAATACATAAGCAACCCAGGTTGTTGAGCCTTTACAAAACGAATATGCTGTATTATAATTGTGATTCTATTGACTACTTTCCGCTAGGGGTGGACTTTAACATACTTGATGCAGTGTGCAGCAGTGAGGACCCAGTCAGAAGAGATGAGGGTGCCTCCACAGACGTGCCTCCAGCGCCCACTGCTGTCCGACTGGAGCGAGATCTGAGCAGAGCCGAGAGAGGAAAAAAGTCATTACTACACCTTACAATTTTTCTCTAACCAATTTTAACTTGCCTCCCTCTACGGTGGTCTGGTGGAGAATTCATCATCAGAAATTCCACATCACTAAAATAAAGAAGATTCTCTGAGTAAATGTGTTAAAGTGGGTGCAATTCTTTTCTAGCCATCGCGGCAAAATGAAAATGAAGTGTTCATACTGATCTGTGGTTGTCGGAGTGAACGTGTTTTTACGCATTTAGACCAGACCTCACCTGCCAGGGCCAGCTGTGAGGCTGGACGTCCTCTCCTGCCACCACCCTGCTCAGCACAGGAGGGAAGGTGGGAAGGCCACATCCATAGGCTGGGACAAGGTTAGTAATGTATATTGTGATTTTTGCACCAGACTAATTATAAAAACAGTAGCGGATTTCAGAAGTTGAATGACCCTTGAACAATTATTATTATTATAACAAAATCACGGACTATTTACCTGGACAACACTACAGCAAATGAGCATTAAGTAACTTATGTGAAAAGATTTAAACTGTCTTACCGCTAGCTACCAGAAAAGAAAGAACCACTAGCCTCCTCATGCCTGTAGAGTTTGTGGTGTGAGCCTAAAACTTGTGTTAACAACAGGCTCTTATTTATACTGCATGTTAACCAGTGTATAGACTGTCCTGGGAAATCTAGCTGACCCATGCAGAAGGTCAAAGTGAAAGAATGACAACACACCATGTGGTTGATGACAGGATTTTCCCATCAATACTTTTCCCATCCACATTTGATACTTTTCTACTAGTTGAGTATCATTCATCAAACTAAATAAATGATATATTTATCAAAATAAAACACAAAATCTTTTTTCATTTGTTGTTCCACATTTTTTATTTATTTGATATGCACATTGATCCCATGAGCCCGTCCTCTCAATAGGCCACCATTTTCTGTGGAAGAGAAGATAGAGACATGTTATATTTTGTGCAGCGTCATGATTTCAGCAGTAACACATGGGGTATTTATTCTAATTGTTCCAGATTTTCGACTAATTAATCTGAAGGAAATAGCCCAAAAATCAGCAGTGATGCAGTGAGAGGTTGAGGAGCTTACGGAGTTGATCCAGTCGATGTAGGAGCTGACTTGGGTGAAGACGGTGGGCTTCTTGGGGAAATTGCAGCTGAGCCCGGAGCCAAAGCTGACGATGCCGTGAACCTCCCAGGCACCATCAGTCTTCTGACAGTTCAGAGGGCCGCCAGAGTCACCCTGAGTCATGTGAGAATAGCATCCCTTTATATGTTGTATACCTTTAAACTGACACTCTTAGGCATTTTAGAAGAGATAGTTTTCATTGTTTGGGGGTAAATAGCATACAGTATCAGCGGAAGAATCTCATTTAAAAGACTAAAATGTAAACGGACAGATCACTAACTGTTTGTAACAGTAATAGTCATTATTGATCAGTCTATAGATCTACTTTTAGTCAATTAATTGTTTGGACCATAATTTGTCAGAAAGACAACATATTCAAAGGACTTTTTTTGTTCAAAACCAGAAGATATTTAGTTAAATATCATAAAAGACAAAAGAAAATCAATTTTAAGAGGCTGGAATCAGTTAATATTTGAAAATATACAAAAGAGATACAAAGAACTTGAATAAAACGTATAATATTGGACTTATGTATAAGGCATGGCAGAATAAACAGGTTAAGGAAACATGAGTATCCAGTCTATACATCTCAGAAAGCATTGATGCTACAGTTCAATGAGTCATTTTGTGTCATTTTAGACTCACATTGCAGCCAGACACAACTCCATCTCCACCGGCACAGACCATGGTATCCTTCACCTGAGAACCCCACCAGTCAGGCTTGGTGCAGGTGGCGTAGTCCACCACGGGCAGGAGGGCCTGCTGCAGGATGTCAGCGATGGGACCTCCGGCTGTTTGGAGGAGAGATGAGTACTGGCTCAACTTGTGCTCAGGTAAAGGACTACTGGTGAGAAATGAAACCTTAACGAGAGAGATGTTTCACCAGACTGTAGCTCTGAGGAAACACTCTTGGGTAAGGCAAACAAATAAGGTTTGTTTAACATCCTGTTTTTTTATTTCAGAATAATAGACCACTCTGCAGTGAAAAAAGATTAGATCACTATCATATTGACTAAAAATACAAACATTATAATGTATACTTTCCTAAATACGGATAAACTGGTTTATTTTGTAATAACTGTGGTAAATAAGGTTTAATCAGCTACTTTGTTGTTCGAGATATGATGCACACCTTACAACCATTCACATTTACGCTCACTGGAATGTGGGAGGAAACCGGAGAGAACCCACTCTGACACAGGGAGTACATGCAAACTCAACACAAAAGTCCATATCGGGAATCGAACCCCTCTTGCTATGAGGCGATAGTGCTCGCCACTACACCACCGTGCAGCCCTGACATTATAAGTGATCAATTAGTTAAACAGATTTTTATCAAAGAGAGGCAGGAGATTGGGCACTCACTGTAGAGGCGGCCCCATCCAGTGACGTAGCATGGCTCGTTGTGGGGGAGGATGAAGCCAGCAGAGGGGAGACAAGCAGCCATGATGCTGTCAGAGAAGGTGACGGGGGACTCCAGCTTGATCAGGGCAATGTCATTACTGGAGAGGGAAACACACGTTTAGATTCAACAATGACCTGCAAATGTTTACTGAAATTATCTTTTAGCTTTTCAGTCTCGCAATTCATAACCTTAGTGAAAAAACAATTATTTTTACCGGATGAAGAAGGGGTTCCACTTCTCGTGCACGACGATGTTAGCGGTGCCCATGAACACAACACCCTCCTCTGTCTGTATCAGGTTGTGCTTTCCCATGGCCACTCTGTACTGCCTGCCACTGCTGCAAGTGGACAGAGAGAAGAATGTGAAGCAGTGATGTGTTAGCTAAGAGTCCACTTCAAGGATGCTTTTCTTGAGCAAACTTAAAAAAACACCACTAGACCATTTACCGGCCAGGTTTTGTGGATTCTATATGGAAATATGGCTCTCTAACAAGCATGTAATCTGCTGTTATGTCCAAGACATGCTCTAGTGTGTTCAGACAAATTGACCCACCAGCTTGCAAATCTGTTGGATAAGTGTCCTATATAATTTACTATTCTACCTTTAGTCCCTTGATTATAGGAATTTTTGGATTAAAGTAAAATCAGCATGAAGTGTTTCGGGCTCCACTGTTTCCTACCTGATACAGTGAGCAGCAGTGAGGACCCACTGGTTAGAGATCAGAGTACCTCCACAGGTGTGTCTCCATTCACCCTCTCTGTTGTACTGCAGGGAAATCTAAAACATACATATGAACACTATTGACTTTAAAATTTAATTTTAAGACTTACTGTTCAAGGGCACACATGCAGCTGTGTTTGTTTTTCCAATATTGAATGCACCCTGACTTAAGCCACTTTTTATTTTATTCCATTTGCCTAATTATATTTTGTTTTATTTATTTAATTTATTAAGATTCCTTTTTTTGACATTGTTCTAATTGCCTGTGTGTTTAAAATATGCTTTAAATAAGTTTTCCTTACCTCTTTCAAAAAAATTCAACATTGCATTATATTAAGAGTTTTAGTCTCCTTGTCACATACTGTAATGTATACCTTATCTATTATCCTATACTTAACTTAACTTGCATGCTGTCTGCAGTCTAGAATAAGTATTTTTCAGACAGTTGATGTGCAAGTTTTACCTGCCAGGGCCAGCTGTTAGGCCTGACATCCTCTCCTCCAACCACCCTGGTCACCACAGGGGGGGAGGTGGGTAGGCCGCACCCGTATGCTGAAACGGCAAACACAGACAGACACTTTTCAAACACAAGTGTTTATCTGCATTCAGGTTGTAAATAAAGCTGCATGAGAGCATGGCTCAAGACAGATTGCTGTAACTGTGATGTGTGTGTGAAATCCTTACCACCAACCACAAAGAGAGCAAAAACAACAAACTTCATCATGTCTGTATCTCCACCGTTTGCCGGGAAACATCAGACGTATTTATACCTTTCATGATGTTATGCAACCTAAAAAACTGGATCAAATTCCTGGAAATGTTCCTTTGACAAATCTTAATACTGGGGTGGAGCTAAGGGAACATCAAAACGGATAGAAATAACCAGGATCACTAGACCAAAGTGTCCTGGAGTTATCTATAACTTTTTAACTTTGCTGTAGAATGTTTTTTTAGCTTTTATCATTTCAGGGCTGGAGGCGATACTAAGAGTCTTATTCCACCTCAAATGTAGCCCTCCCTCTGTTTTCCTTTACCAAGAGAAATATTGCCTCCTTTAGTAGCTGAAGTTTCCATTGCTCATGAAAAGACTGAATGTTTACTGTTATTTATTAGTATTTGTAATACTTGCATACATTTATAAAAATGATTGATTGCAATATCTGCTCTTAAATATAGTGGATGATCCACTAACTTTTGCATCACAACAAAAACATTGCATCAGTTGACAAAATATGTTAATTTACATAAATGTCAGCCGTTGATCTATTATATTTTCACCTAAAACATGTAGGAGCTGGGCAAAACAATGTACGCTTTTGTGCGTCTCCTGCCCTCTTGTGCCTTTTTAATGTTTATAACATATTACGGTAAAATGCAACTTAGTCACACACCAGATGATCCATGCGTCAATAGAATTATACTTAATTATATTAATACTATCTTCAAAACAAACACATTTTATTATTTTCAGCTTGAGTATTTTATGTGTCTTTACCTTTTTTAATGACATTGACTCAATGATGTGCACACTTTATGTCAGTTCTTTGAAATTGTTAATATTATTATATAAACCATAAACTGACCTCTAAGCCTGGCAACTTACATTTTGATTTCATAAATGGTGTATATCCATATATAGAATAGGACAGCACTTTTAATATTTTTGATAAAACAATACAGACAGGCTTACCATTTCCAAATGAGCATATAACCTCAGAGCTGAAACATCATCTGATATTCAAAGGTAAATGACATGACCAACTAAGGTCACAGTGAGACACCTGTGAGGTTCACACAGGGGTTGAGTTGAGGAGATAAGGTGTATTTGGGGATATCTGTGGTAACTTATCTCCAAGGTTGATTTATTTTTCCCATCAACTTTTCCCGGCTTCTCTGAGGCAAATATTAAGCAACAGGCCTGTTCACACACTATATAAAGAGGAGCATGTCCCCCTGGACTTCTATTTCAGTCACAATGAAGTTCGTGATCTTGGCTTTGTTTGTCGCTGGCGGTAAGCTCTGATACTATTCTTACCAGACAATTAAATGTGTTGTTTCATAAAGCTGTCCACATTCTTTTTACATGAAGTGGTCTATACGTTTGATAGGAAGCAATGTGTTTAACAGATTCACATTTTATGTTACTGCTGATGTTAAGATTCCCTCATAAATCACCATATTCTGTATTGTTGTTTCTTAGCCTACGGGTGCGGCCTGCCCACCTTCCTTCCCACCATCACCAGGGTGGTTGGTGGAGTAGATGTCCGTGAGGGCAGCTGGCCCTGGCAGGTTTGCCCCTTTAAGACTTCTCTAAATTCAGTGTCTTCTGTCCATTTCTTAAAGACTCAAAACACGTCACTGTTTGTTCTCCTCAGGTGTCTCTGCAGTACCAGAGTGGAAGCAGCTTCTACCACACGTGCGGTGGCACCCTGATCTCCAACCAGTGGGTCCTCACTGCTGCTCACTGCATCGGGTGTGTTTAAAAAGTATACGGTATACAAGGCACAGAGGACAAAGAGAGATGAGATAGAGGCAGAACATAAGGAAAAATAAGTTTGTATACTGTACTTTAGCAGTCTGATAAGTAAGATTCACAGTTGGCCTAACAATGTAGTTCAGTCGTCAAACTGAAAAAGGCCATGAAGAGCTATGGTCACTGGTTGATGGTATTCTTTGATTTACATGAAATAAGTTAAGAAAAATAAGTTTTATAGAAATAAGATTATTAATAATAGGTCATTTCACTTTCGTTAACACTGTTAAAAGCATTAATTTAAACGCTTTCCCAGTTAAATGAACATAATTCTAAAACTGCAGTAGAGGGAATTGTATTGGTACTTGTAAGTTAGTTTAGTGTCCTAAGAAATTGTTTTTGAATAGATCCCAGATCGAAGCAGCTCTGACCCTTTTTTCTGTGTTTTTTTTGTGACCAAGCAGCAGTCGCACCTACAGAGTCTACCTGGGAAAACACAGTATGGAGTCCCCCAATGAGCCTGGATCCATCGCTATCAGCCCCTCCAAGATCGTCGTCCATGAGAACTGGGACTCTTACAGAATCCGGTGGGCTCCGTCATTCAACTCCACCTTTTAGTCTATATGTCATGTTGCCGTGACTGTTCTGTGCTCTTAAAGAGTTCTGCTATTAATGCTCATACTGTTTCTTTTATATGTGGTGTGTTTGCATCCATTCTTTAGTAACGACATCGCCCTTATCAAGCTGTCAACTCCTGTCACTTTCTCTGACTCCATCATGGCTGCCTGTCTTCCCAACTCTGGTGACATTCTGCCTAACAAAGCTCCCTGCTACGTCACCGGCTGGGGTCGTCTCTGGAGTAAGTCCTATTAACTTAGAAAAAAAAGAAACTGTCATCCAAGTCAGACAACATTAGAGTCCTCTTATATTTTTAATGCTATAACAACTTACCTGTCAAAGTTGTGTGAGCACGGCCACTTATTCTTTTTGCTCTCAATTTTAAAATACATTTGAGTGACACATGCTTGAATCTGAACAGGGCTGTGGTGGTTGATTCCTCTTTTTCACCCCACTAATCAAATAAAATAAAAAATGTGACATCTGGTAACACAGATAGAAGAAAGAAGAAAGAAGTCATTAGTGAAATTAGTGATAAACATTCCATTCAAGATGATACAATTCATAGAAAACGTTCTGCTCTTTAAGTGATCTAGTGAGCCTAGTTTTGGAATAGACTTGGTCATGACTGCAGCCCTGAATCTAAATGCTCCGTTCTGCCCCAAAGCTGGAGGTCCTATTGCCGACATCCTGCAGCAGGCCCTCCTCCCTGTGGTCGACCACTCCACCTGCACCAGGTATGACTGGTGGGGCAGTCTGGTCACCAGCAGCATGGTCTGTGCTGGAGGAGACGGAGAGCTGGCTAGCTGCAACGTGAGTCCGATTTTTTAATTTATTTTACAATTTCATGTCATGTTTAATAACATTCACTTTAAAACTAAATCACAGCCTTACAATCAAGCTTATCTCTACATTTAATTCTACAAAAGCATTTTCCAGCTTCTGTGATTTTCGTCTCTGTTACTCTTCAGGGAGACTCTGGCGGTCCCCTGAACTGTCAGAACCCTGATGGCTCGTGGGACGTCCACGGCGTGGTGAGCTTCGGCTCCAGCATGGGCTGCAACTACCCCAGGAAGCCCTCCGTCTTCACTCGGGTCAGCGCCTATATCTCCTGGATCAACAACGTGAGTGAAAAAGCATTGGATACTAGAATATTTGTCCAAAAGATCTTGTGATACCCTAGACACATTTGTTTTTATCTCTAGCAGTCCTTCGTTGGAGATGTAGACACTCACTGTTTACTGGCTTTATGGTCAAATCAAGAAGCAGAAATACCTTAAACTACTGATGGACAAACCTTTGTTTGTGCTTATTACATGGCTTTTGATATTAGACAGAACATCTGTGAACATTTTTTTGCCTTTCTCTAGTTGAGCATTTTAAAATATTCTCTTTATACTTTCATTTTTTGCAGGTGATGGCCGAGAACTAAGATATTGTTGGTTTGTGTAATTGTTGTTGCACTTCATTAAATAAAAGATGCAGTGTCTTCTGTGATCTCTTAATCAGACTTCAACATGTTATTGATGTGTTTGTTCAATGTTAATGTCAGTGAAAGCAGAGTTGTGCCATCTTCAAAGCATTTTACTGCGATGACCACCAATAACACCCTCATCAGTAATAACCATCTTTTAAAATAATAATGACAACTGGTGTTGACAAATTGTTGTTTCATATTACAGAAATACTGAGGATTAAAAGTAAACTAACAAAGAAAGACATAATTTTAAAGTCATGATATTGCAATGTCCATTTAATATAAACATAAATGTCAGTCTTGCCAAAATGTGCAAAAACACATCTAGTATGAGTTGGGTTTTGAAAATATTGAGAAAAAAAAAAGGCACAGGATGTATTGAACAACAAAAGCCAAAGAGCAAAATACATCACATGTGAAAATACAATGCACACAAACTTACATCTCCATACACATTCCTTGTGTCTTCCTGTCAATATGACATGTTCTCAATTTCTTCTTGTACAATCACTGGAATACCGGCCTTAATGTTGATGAGACCAGCACAAAGTGCCACAATGTCATCCAGGAGATCTATCTGGCTGATGGGTTTCACAGCGTTGAGTATCTGAAAGGTTTTAAAGCAACTAATCACCCGCTCCAAGCCAATGCAGACTCTAAACAGCCAGCACATACCGGGCAAGTGACACTTTTCTTTTGTCAAGCGAGGAATTTTTTATGTTGCTCCAACACATACTCTTCCGTCACAAGAAACCTCTTGTCAGCCAGATTCAAGCTTTCCTTAAAAGCCCAACTCTGATGCCATTATCTTTTCAGAGGCACAGCCTCGAAAACTGTCTGATACGAAGCAAACAGCCCCTGCCTGTGTTATTCTTATTAGATACATAATAATGTTTTGATTTTTGAGAAGTGACCAGGTTTCAGCTCTTGCTATTGGGTTTGAGGTTCTATCTATCAAGATTTCAGTACAGTAATCATACAACAACAGTCCATATACTTGGGTTTAAAACTATTTTTATTTAAAATAAGCTCTTGCCATTTCCCTGATTGGCCAGATCATAAAAAGGACGCAGTAAAGGAGACAACACAGGTGTCCACTCTCTGATGATCTTTGTAGCAGTGAAGAATGATACTCCAAATGTATCTGTGAGGTATCGTGAGTGAATCCATGCTTGACCTTCATGATAACTAAACCAGTTGGTCTTCCCATCTAAGTTCGTCCCTCAGAACAACAGCACTTCTTTTAACACAATTTGATAGCCAAATACAAACTTGAAATGACAATGGAGTCACTATCCTTAATACAATCAAACCCAAAGTTTCGTCTCCCTTGCTGCTCCTTCAGTTGTTTGTATTCTTCCTGTGTTGCTTTCAGTTCTTGTTTCAGTGCTTTAAACAGCTGGTTGTATTGCTGGATGAGCACACCCATCTGTTTCCGTGGTTCCAGGTCACATTCATTTGCTGCACCTGAAAGAGAAAACAAGCCATGAGCTTTTACAAACTGGAAACTACCGATTATATACATAAACATAAATATTATATATCTCTGTGATAGCTTTTCCAGTGTGAGTCTGAGACAACACTGCACAATATCATCAGAGAAAACACCAAACAGACAAGGAAAATGTTGTGGCTAAGAAGAATCAATGCAAACTGACAGAGCACCAACCTTGTAGTTCCACATGTGGTTTTCTGGAATATTATTGTTAGAAATAGATGGTACAAAATCCAGGATGTCACAGTCCTCATATGAGAAGGTTGACAGAAAGCACTGGTGTTGTTGATACACCAAGCATGGCAAAAATAAATTAGTAATATGAAAGTGTAGAGGTGGAAATATGATAATATATACTGTACAACCATATGTCCCTGTAACATATCTGTGTATATTACAGCATCGGGGAAATGTGCCAAATCAATAGGCCTTTTCCCAGCATACATTGGACTATTTCAAATGCTATTTCACGTGTAGATTCTGGAAATAATTATGGCACAGTTCAACCAAATGACAAAATAAAACCCCTCCTTCCTCACATACCTCTGGTAGTATCAGCCAGGAATAGTAAGACAGACAGTTTTCATGAGTTCAAATTGCGTTTTGATTTTTGATTGATTTTTTGTGTGCCCAATATTGGCGCGCGCAGCTTACGTCTTCTATGTACACTTCTGCTCTTTTATTTCTCATTGAGGTTACTGAAGGACCATCACTAACTTTAAATGCGCATACCACCATCTACTGTATGTGAAAGGATGCCACATTTTAGATCCTATGAATTAATACTGACTATAAAGTTAAGGTTAAACTATTATTACTATTTTTTAAGTTTATTGTTAAAGATACAATTTGCTCTCTTTATTCTGGCGTGTACTCAGAAAGCTTTTGAAGCCCCATTCCTGTCCTACCTCTATGATGGAGTGGTACATCTTTTACATGCTATTTGCCTGTGTATTGACATAGTGCCATGTATGTCTATCTATGTATTAACAAAAACAAGCAAACAAAACACATTACAACACAAACTGTGATTGCCTTGACCACATCTGTCCACCAGATGTCCCTGTAGAAGGCGAGGCCGTTATATCAAAGAGTTTCGATGGTGAAACAAGAGAGTTATCCGCCTTTCTAAATCAGGGCTGCCAACTTTTCAATTAAGTTTGGAGTGAAATAGGCCTGGTAGAATGACCTTAGATCTAACATTGTGATAATAAAGATCTTCCTTAACACGTTTTCATTATACATTTAGGCAAACCTCTAAACTTTAGAGGTTTGCCTAAAACTCTTACAACATATTTTCCTTTAGAGTCTAAAGGAAAATATGTTGTAAGAGTTTTAACATGAAGACAGTTTTCTAAAAAGGGCTCCACTGAAGAATTCAGCCAACCTCTGAAGGAAAGAAAAATAAAATAAATTCGCGAGATTGCATGGACAAGATAATCAAACCTCTGAAGGAAAAAAATGAATTTATTTCAAAATCAAATTGTATAAGGTCATAGTCAGGAGCATTTTGAGCAGAAACCCATTGTGCTTCTCAGAGAACCTTGTATGGGAGATGTTTTATCAAAATAAGTTGACATACGTAGATATTAACTGCAATCCAAGCCAAGTAATGTAAATAAGTTGCATTTCATATAAGTGTTAATAGGCTACTGGTCAATACTATGGCCAATGATATAGCCTCGATAAGGTACTTTGTCCCGCTCGGTCGGTCCACGCGCAGAGTTCACGAGTCACGTCGGTGAAGTGACGTTTCCTTACTCTCGCACATGCGCATAGCCTCCTTTTGGGATCCAGTAGTAAAGTTAGTAAAGTAAGTAAAGTTTATTTGATTCGTTTACATTCAGTTTATGCTAAGCATATTTACGTTAAGTTTAAGTTTCTGGATAAATAAAGTTTTGATTTTATGTATTTCAGTTTTACTTAAAAATATTGCTTCATGTGTATGATGGCCAAGAATCATTTTTTGTGAGTGTATGGCCGGGAAGTTTAGCTGAGCTCCGGTAGGTTCGCTTATGAATTGGCCGTCCGCTAAGCGACCTTATTATCATAACTGTTTGCAATGAATGCTTCTTTTGAGCCTCTCGTTAAATGTCGGAACTTTGAATGCTAACAAAGTAACAGTTCTTGTAAGCTCGCGCTAGCTTGTGGTGCTTGCTGTCTGTTTAGGGAGCTAAACAGGGATGTTGTCCAGGAGTTTTAAAACATTTGCATTTAAAGATTTTGTTTTCAAATTATAGTTTATTTGTTTTTTTAAGCTTTCAGTAATATGCTAAATGGGTCAGCACATGGGAGCATTCTGCCTTCAAAGCTTTCTGTCAGAAAGGACTTATTCAACCCAAACCAAGACATGTCCCTTCACAGAACCGAGTAGGTTTGTGGCCTCAGCCTCAGGAGATTTCTGGAAGAAAAACACTATATTGGCATTTCACTTTTTACTTGCCTTCATACTGATTTTTCCAATGTGTGTGAAGGAGGACATTCTTATAGTTGAAATAGTCAATGACTTACTCTTAAAACAACGGTTATTTGTAAATTAGATGTCTGAAATGCACTGTTGTGTAGGCAAGCTTACATTAGAGGTTGTGGTAACAGGTCTCATTACATGTGTTTCTCCACCCATTTACCTGCAGAGCCAGTGTGCTGCCGCTACAGCATTCAGACAAGATGAAGGCCCCAAAACGCAGTTTGTTTGGTAAGTAAATGAAATAGCCTATTAGAATGTATTACCTCTGGTAAATCTTTACTGTATCCACACCACAAAAGTGATGAAGAACAGCTAAAGGCCATATGAAGATACTGCTTGTGTGCATGATGTCATCACAATAATAGGAAAGAGGATACAAATGAGGGTTGTGTTTTAGGTGTTCATTCGTTGGTGTCATTTTGGGGGGAGTGAGGCATTTCAACAATTTTCAGATGAGCACTTGGGATTCATGCATCTTATTTCTAATTGTCCTGATAAATAGCTATATACCTTTTTACCCAGTGTATGACTGGTTGAAATAGTTTTTTTTCATATTCTTGGTGTGGTAGGTCATGCAGATCTGTTCAAATGATGTAATGAGGTTTCGTAGGAGGCTGTAGGAGAGCTATAGTTCTTCATTCAGAGATTTTCAAGAGGACTGAATAGCCTCCTCACTGAATGAGCATTGCAGTGAGCTTGTCAAATATAGAAAAAATAGTGCAGTCTGGTTTTCTGTGTCCTTTTAAAAGACAAGTCCATCATAAGATGCTTTGTTTTGAACCAGTTCCTTTCCAACTTTTTTTCAACATAGTCAAAAAAAATTATAAATTGGTGATCTAAATATTTATCTTTAAAGCCTAATATAAAATTTGCTTTGGGTTTCACCGTTGCTTATTTTTATGAAGTTCTGAAGCCCATCTATTGCTAATGAGCAAAGGACTTTAAGTTCCCTAGGTATAGTACAAACTCCCAAGGCTCTCCTTAGGCAAGTCTTTTTTCTTAAAGGTTCTCTATTTCAAGTGAAAAACATAGTTTAAAGCTCATATTCTGATTCTGATTTAGTTTATACAATTTTATAAACTTTTATATTAAATAAATGTTTAAATGTATAAAAACCAACATGCTAATTCATGGTGAAGAAATCTCCTAAAATCCTTTTGTCGGTTTTGTTTGTTTTTAAAATGGAAGAGCAGAAAGGAAATCGTGGTGACTAAAGAAGTCAAGGAGGACATTATTTTTTTAAACGCAGGCCAGGGATGGGTAAAAAGGTACTTATTCAGACTCAATCATTTTCTATACCTAACATGAACCACGGTCCACTAGGAACTGACAGACAAAAAATGAAGAGAAACCGTTATTATATCCACTTTCCAATACAAACTTTCCGAGTTACATGTACTTTAGTCACAACCCCAATTACTATCCTGTCTTCTACCTGGACAGATCTAATTTATAACCATTATGTTCCACAGTAATTATTAACAGAGAACCGTGGTGCCCCTATTCAGCCCCCAGGGCTCATTTGCATGTTAATTATCATTAGCAACACAGGAAAACAAGTCATGGGAGTTAAATAATATACCATATCTTTCCTTTCTCTTTGGTTTTTAAACGAGTATCACTCACGGCCTTTATTTTAATAGAAAAGATTTGTAATGTATCAAGTGAATTAATCAACAATAGATGAAACATGTCAGTCAAATTATCAATCCATTTGCCAGCAAAACTTTGAAGGGCCACCTGAACTTCTGTCAAGACAAGTGATTGTATAGAGGGTTAGAGAAAATGGTGTAAATGCGTAATGCATAAGGATGCAAAATCTGAAATTAATATAATTATTAGTGTATTATTTTCAGTTGATGTATAAACACTGCCAGAAGGACGGTTAATATTAGTTATGCAGTATATTACACTTTTGGTAGATTGGTGAATGACCTAATGTACAGTTGCACAGTCAGATACTTTTTCACTTTCAGGGAATGACATACACTTTGATCACTGAAAGTTAGTTATCATAAATCTGTGATAGATAATATCAGCTTAAGAATAAAGGTCACCAGTTGGTTTTATGCATTTTAAGGTTAGACTGAATGGAATTTCACAGAGGAACACTTCTCTCTGCCGGGCAGATGCCAGTGGAGTTTTCAAGACAAACTCTTTGATTCGCTTGTTGTCGATCTTTCACAGAGGATAGATTTTATTTAATTTATTCTACATAGGCTATTCCTCAGTTATTCTCTTTCCATATGATGACAAAAATCAATAATGACACCTTTGTGACTGGAATGAGTCCTTTTACTGTAAAAATGGCAGGAGTTAAATGGTAAATTGAACAGTGTGTCTAACAATGTTTTCTTTGGCCACAAGATGGCGCCAGATTACTGTTTAGGAGTCGTTTCACACAAAACCATTTCATTGTCCTAATAAGAGGTACTTCATAAATCTGTGTTAGACTTAACAGAATCACATAACACATTAGTTAACATTTTAGACTGTATATTGTAAACCACTACGCATTACTTTAAATTATAATACCCATGTTTAGATTAATACATTTTTAAATGCAATATATTACCCAAAGAAAATCATATAATTAATGAAGAAACCCTTCTTGTTAATGAGGATAACTTGATGTTTGACTATGACAACTATGGGGTAAAGCTTAAACACAGACAATAAACCACAAACGTTGTATGTTACAGTAGGTCTTAAGCTATGTAGCAGGTGGATGGTGGAGAATATTTATTCTATAACCAAATTGTCTCTCTTATGATGTGGAATCATTTTCGGTAGTATTATGTAAAAATGCCCTTGATTGGTATTTGTTTTATTTTAAAATAGTCAATCAGCTGTGACGTCCTTCTTTTGTTAGGCTTAGGTAAAAAAAACTAAAAATAAATAAACACTAGAATGAATTCATGTCACTGGTAGTACAGGTGATTTTTTGCTGTCACTGTGGTATACTCTCATATTTGTGTTGTTGGATAACTACATAGGGTCACAGAAACAGCTTCACAACTCCACTTTTATGACATTAATTTCAAATTCAGCCAACAAGAGGCAGTGTGTGTGGGCTTTTGATGCTGTTAGTGGTTACATGTAAATACATTCATCGGAAAATAGCTTTATTTTACCGAAACACAAACGTCTGCCTTGTTGTTAAACAGATTTACTCTGACATGAAACAGCCCGTGTCTGCCTGAGCCTTGGACACAAGCAGGTGTGAGGTTTCCAGTCCGTGCACTGAACCCAAAATCTGTAATGTTGAACAAATGTAACCTTTCAGCCTCCCGTGTGCTTCGATGAGATGTTTTTGGCACTTTGTAAAATTCCTGGATGGCTCTCTCTGACTCTGCTCTGACCCTTGCCCATCTGTTACCATGTCCAAGGTTGGAAGGCTACACAATTCTACACATGTTGTTGCCCTCAGGGTGTGGGCGAAATGTTTTGGGTGTGAGATGGATGCTGTGATGAGCTGTGAGGGTAGACATTTTGGCCTATGAGTCAACCTATCAAGTTCAAGCACAGTTGAACAAACTGCATATTCAATCTATATGATCTATCTTGCATAGGCTGCACTTTTACAACTGGAGTTTCAAAAATAGTATATTTGAATTGATCAGTTCCTGGTCTAATAACTGTTTCTAACTAAAGTGACAGGATACTTCTAAGTTTAGCAATATAAAAAAAAAAAAATACAGTTTCATTTATTAAGTGCTTCTCAACCGAGTATTAGTCAGGGTTTGTTGGCCAGTGTAGGTTTGCTGCTGGGAAGTGGAGTTTAAATATAGCACAGTGCAGAAGCTGTTAAATGGCCCAGCAGCACCAGCTCTGTCAATGCATATGACTAAGGTTTAGCACCAGTTTGGTTCTGAAGAACATGATTTTAAGTGTGCCAAGTGACAACCGCAGTGACTTCATGCCAGACATCCTCCAACTCGCCCGTAGCCGTTCACTTTGCACTCCTGGGTGTGCTAATCACCTGCAAATGGGGCCATGAGATCACAGTCACTTTTACTTGTTGTTAAAGACCACTGTGAATGAAAAGAGCTGCAGGTGTGATGTTGTGTTAGTGACATTAAATGTGTTCACTTGTAACCTCCTTGTCTTTGGACACTTTTTTAAACAGGGTTATTGGCTGATGAGATCCCGGTGTTACAATTCAGTAATTTACTGTTCAATATTGATGTTTTATTTGCTTTCATGTGGCCATGTGCAATTCTCTTATATCTGAGTTCTTGTTTCATTGTTATTTTTATTAAATGCACTACTCAGTTTGTCTGATCTTTATTAGTTTCAGCACTGCACACATGGCTTGGTTGCACGTCTGTTTTTGCTTTTATTCAAAGGTCCTTCTGTCGTAGGCCTGGGATTTGGTAGTGCAATGTACTATTGTAGTGTGCCGCAGTGGATTGCAGGGACGCAGGCAGGCAGAAAATCAAACCTTAATATTGTCACAGTGGAAATGGATAGTTTTGAAAATATTAGTTTTGACTTTTAGTTGTGCTGTTTAACAAGAGTACAGTGGGGCAAGTTTTGCTGTCGAGGGGAAAATAGTACCTTTATCGACATGGGCCCAGTGGCCTTGCTGATGTCATCATCACCCTGTGTGCGTGTGTGTACAATGAGACAGACTCTTCCCGTGTGGGCATCAGGGGACAAAGTAGTCTTTATGCAGTGTGCCGAGCTCCAAGGCAGAAACATTGTTGAGCAGTAAAACATTCTGTAAGTAAAACCACATGTTCCCGAGTGGAGGACAGACAAACACAGGCAGCCTCTGCAGCCCAACATCAGGAGTTGGTGCCCTATCATCAGGGGCTGAGGGGCTCCTTTTTGACTCCAATGCAACACCCTCGTTCAACATTGTGCATTTTATATGTCACAGGAAAGTCAAATCAAGAACAGATTGTCTCTGGCAAAATTGTTGGATGATGCAGATAGGTGTTTGAGGGAAGAGTAACAAAGGAAAACGTTTTGTTTGTCACATTTTAAGTACAACTGAACATGTAAATTGCTGCAGATTTTTTATTTTTTATATTTTTGTTTTTTTACATTTCTTCATCATCAAAAAAATTACAACTGGTTCATAGAGGACTCCAGTCCTCTATGAACCAGTATACAATTGCACAAGTAGATATTTCAATATTTCTCCTTGTGAGATACAAAAATGAGTTTGTGTGCTAAAACATTTAACTTCACAGCATGCTATATCAAGTCTCCTTAAGTGAATTCAATATTTTAGTATTAACCCTTACACCACTTTAAGCCAGGAGGGTTAATTCTAAGTCAAATTGAAATACATAGCTCTTTTCATGCAAGACTGCACTATACAGACTTTTCTAGCAGTTGCATATTGTGGAACCGAAGTGGCTGGAGCTAGAATCAAGTGAGCAGGTAAATAGTTATTATATTATATCAGACCTCTAAGTCAAGTTGTTGATTTCATTTTTAAGCAAAGGGGGGGAAAAGCAAAACATAGTTAAGTAGAAATCAGAATCAGCTTTATGGTACACATGCAAGAACTTTTTTGACTCCATATTTTTGGTTGCTTTTAATGTAAGTACCCAGAAATAGACAAACAGCTCTGGAAAAAATTAAGAGACAACTTCAAAATTATCAGTTTCTCTGGTTTTACTATTTATTGGTATGTGTTTGAGTAAAATGAAAATGTTTGTTTTATTCTATAAACTACTGACAACATTTCTCCCAAATTTCAAATAAAAAATATTGTAATTTAGAGCATTTATTTGCAGAAAATGACAACTGGTCAAAATAACAAAAAAGATGCTGTGTTTTCAGATCTCGAACAATGCAAAGAAAACAAGTTCATATACATTTTTAAACAACACAATATTAATGTTTTAATTTAGGAAGAGTTCAGAAATGAATATTTGGTGGAATAACCTTGATTTACAATCACTGGCATGCTCTCCACCAGTCTTTCACATTGCTGTTGGGTGACTTTATGCCACTCTTGGCGCAAGAAATCAAGCAGCTCGGCTTTGTTTGATGGCTTGTGACCATCCATCTTCCTCTTGATCACATTCCAGAGGTTTTCAATGGGATTCAGGTCTGGAGATTGGGCTGGCCATGACAGGGTCCTGATCTGGTGGTCCTTCATCCACACCGTCACTGACCTGGCTGTGTGGCATGGATCATTGTCCTGCTGGAAAACCCACTCCTCAGAGTTGGGGAACATTGTCAGAGCAGAAGGAAGCAAGTTCTCTTCCAGGACAACTTTGTTCTTGGCTTGATTCATGCGTCCTTCACAAAGACAAATCTGCCCGATTCCAGCCTTGCTGAAGCACCCCCAGATCATCACCGATCCTCCACCAAATTTCACAGTAGGTGCGAGACACTGTGGCTTGTAGGCCTCTCCAGGTCTCCGTCTAACCATTAGACGACCAGGTGTTGGGCAAAGCTGAAATTGGACTCATCAGAGAAGATGACCTGACTCCAGTCCTCTATGGTCCAATCCTTAAGGTCTTTTGCAAACCTCAGCCTGGCTGAAGCATTCGAATGAGTTGGCGGTCATCCCGGTGAGTGGAGAGTCGTTTTCCTCCTCTGCCGGTCTGTAGCGTTGTTGTCCCTAATGTCTGCTGCTTGACCTTGTTCTTATGAACCGCCGTCTTTGAAATTTTAAGGATGGAAGCAACCTGACGCTCCTATTGCAAGAGGATAGTGATGACCACAGCACTGGTTTTTATACTTTTCTTCATTAAATAAGATTTGGTTCAGGTGATCACCTATTCAGTACCTCATTAAGAAGAATCAGGTGTGCCTGTATTGGAATTCAACAGACACTGGAGTGGAATGGCTGCCATACACGTAGAGATGCTGATTTAAGAAAAATTTGGAGTGGTCTCTTAATTTCTTCCAGAGCTATATATACAGCTAAAACAGGGCCAACAAATCTGAACAAGGTAAACATAAAGAGTTTACTTCTATGTACAGATATAAGTATATATAAAAGTATTTATAAAATAAGAATAACAACACAAGTAATTTAGTAAACTTTATGACAATTGTGCAATGGTGTAGAGTGCAAAGGGCGCTGGAATAAAATGGGATGATTAATGTAAACGGTTGCTGTATGATGTAGGTGGACATGACAGTTTATACAGTGGGTACTGTGTGCTTAGTTTTATATATATTGACATTGATTATATTTACATTTGATAAAAAAAAGTCCTAATCTTTCCAAAACTCACAAAATGTTTTTCCACAGCTTCTTTGCATTTATAGACTTTTATTTTATTCTCTCAATGACCTAAGTGGATGACTGTTACCAAAGCTGCTGGGTTTGCTTAATGGGGGCTGCTTAAATTATTGGAAAACTTGTCAGCTGTGGTGTTTCCTTCATAAAACTGATGTGTGCGGGCTTAAGCTGCTGATTCATTTCTGTTGTTCAACGGTGTTTCCATTCTTCTCCCAGTCCAATATTTTACTATTCCCTCACAGGGCTTTTACCGAATGTGCCCTGTGGTAATTAACTAGTTGGTAGGAGTTCATTTTAAATTGATTTTCTTGCATTTCAAGATAGAGCACCTAATGATCCTAGAAGGATCATTAGGTGCTCTATCTTGAAATGCTTTAAACTACTGCTACCTCCCTAGGAGGTCAGCCCTAATTAAAGGGACAGTGTGCCACATTAGCCATGCATGGAGTCAAGCCGGTAACAGAATTCAGATCAGTCAGCCCCCAAGGTTAAGACTGAACCCTTGACCCAGACCCAGTGCCCCCATTTCCCTCTTCCTTCTAACGCTTTCTCATACCTTATTTACTTGGCTTAGCTGAATGTTTGCACACTTATACCCAAACCACGACCAAGCAATGTCTTATTCTGTTGCTGTGTCTATCTCCCTGTTTGTTTTCTCCATCGCTATTTAAAACCTACAACACGTCTTCTCTGCTCAGATTAGCAAACTCTGTGGCTTTATTCAAAGTATGTTACTTCATGATGTTTCTCTGCGTATTGTTTTTCTTTATTATTGGTTCTGGTTACCGTGACAGTGTCTCATTTGTGTTAGATGAAGGCCATGAGGTGGATAGTAACTGAAAGACAGATGTTACTTTCACAACTGTGTATGCAGATTAATGGTTAATAACCAACCAATAATACATGAATTCAGCCATTGTCTATAAAACAAGCTCTTAAGTCGACTATAAATGATTTTTGGAGTCAAAACGACCTTGAACTGTTGCAGTTATGTGGCCAGTGTATTGAATTTGCGATTGTTAATCTGTGTCTTTAACTGCTTCAGCTAAGACCGGTAATGGTTTCTTTTGAAGTGCTGGAGCTGTGTGTCAGGGGCCATGTTTGTGTTATTGCAGATCCTCTGAGAGCCCATTGTTTGGAGACCTCACAGGTTCCTCCTAATCTAATTGGCCATGGATGTCCTGGCTCAGAACCTGTCTCCGTGCTCTGGGGATTGACAGACCTGCTCATGGCCTGAAAAAGTCACTTGTCCAAATACAGCCTTGTTTAATTACAGGAGGGGGATGCATGCGTATCACCGCACACAACCCCTCCAAGCCCAATAAATGCCCAGTCTAACCCTTTTCAGACCAGATCTTCATCAACGCCACCTTTAAAAGAATCTTTATCCAAATAGGAACAGGATTTAGGTCTCTTCTCCTCCTTATCCCAAAGCCCTTAAGCACCCTCCACTTATCCTCTGTTCACCTTCACTTTGCCAGTGACATACCTCCCAGTGGTGCTCCATCCAATATAAACAAAAGGAGATCCTCCTATGCTATTACTTACACCGCACTTCCCTGATCCTCACCCCCACCGCCGCTCCCTCACCCTTCCATCCCCAGCCAATCCCTGACCACCTCGGCCTCCACCTCTGTATTCCGAATTGCCAATCCCAATCTAATTTATGGAATATTTTGGAGGTAACCGTATACAGCGGCAGGGGAGATAACATCTCCAGGCCCCTGTGAAGGACAGGAACTCTGCAGTGTGTGCTTAATAACATAAACTGCTGAAAAAGGGCCTGGGCCGGTGCATTGGCAGAGGAGCAGGCCGGTGAGACGGATAGAGAGAGAGAGAGCGGAGAGAGGGGACCCAGTGTTCTGGGGTGGGGTGGGGGTAATTGAGACCATGTGAGCCTCCCCCAGTGGAAGGATTAGAGAAGAAACGGAACTCTCTCAGCCCCGAGATCGCTTTCAATTAGATGCGCCCAGAGCAAGGGTACTGGGGAGACAGGGAGGGTGAGAGACCAGCATGGCCAAAAAAACGTCTGTTCGAAAGGAAGGAGGAAAGGTGAAAGAGAAGTTACGGTCATGTTCCCACCTCCTCCTCTTCCTGTATGTCAGTGCCAATGTCTGGGCTGTCCCTGTCATGTCTGTGTGTCGCACCACAGCCGATCCATGTCAAAAGGGCTAATACATAATGATAGCATCACTACTAGCTTTATTTAATTACATTTTTTTCTGTTTTAATCTGCATTCATCAAGTGGAAGTAGATTAAGGGCCTGATCAGACAGAGTGCGTTTTGCGGTTGAAAATACAGCTTTTTAGTCTACTTTATATGTGTCACAGTGTCATCAGCCACAATCAGAGATGCCACATTCACACTGTACCAGGTTTTCAATGCCAGTTGTAGCACGTCCCTTCCAGTATGAACGACTAAGGCAGCACAGATGTAACTCGTCTCGGGGAACTGGAACTTCTGTGCCATGACACTGGTCTATGTGAAAACCCTTGGGCCTGCCGCCCACTGCACACACTGAGGGATTAACCTCAGCGTGTTCTGCAGCCATAATATGTCTGCCTGATGACCATGAGCTGGCCCTCTTAACATCATAGCTGTCATACATCAGTATTGATGGGTTGTCAACTGTACAAATGTACATACCTTGCCTGTCTGTGGTTTGCCCTGTTCCCCTGCTGAACACAGGCCTTTTTAATGTATTTAGTTAGTTTCACAATGTATTACCAAACAGAGAAGGTCAAATTAAAAAGGTCATGTAGGAGAATGTGAAAGAAATGAATCATGATAACCGTCAGAAATGTTGAATATTTAAGGCAGTTGGAATGATTCAGCGATCCACAACACAAGATAATTCAAGTACAGGAAAGCTGAAAATGTGACCACGTGCTGTGATGCGGAAAAAGCTCTCTCAATATAAATTATGTCTCATTGAATGGTGAGTGACTTTCAGGTGTTTTTTATCTGATGCGGGCGATCGCTTTTGCTTTTGATTTTGTTAGGTTTTATTGAACTGGGTGCCCCCTGCTGAAAGACTTTGCAAATATAATTACATAATTAAATGTTGCAACTAAAACGATGTACATAAGCAGAATTGCATTTGAAATCACATACTATGAGCACTCTAAATTACGCTGATGAGTCTGAACCCCCCCCCCCACACACACACACCCACACACACACACACACACACACACACACACACACACACACACACACACACACACACACACACACACACACACGCACACACAGATGTTGTACATGGAGTCTTACAAGGCATCACTTCATTCCCCGTCTTGCTGTTTTTTTTGTATGAAATGCCACATCGGGCTCTCCTGTGTTTAGGTTTTATTTGGCGCAGCCATCCAGAAGCCCTGATTGTTTAGAATTTGCTGTTTATTTTCACAGTCCCTAAATGTTTTAGAGAAAACCCCTCACTGTAGAAGACTGACAGTCCAAAATCTCTATGTTATGCTTTCAGCATCATTTAACTCAGACTGAAGGGTGTATATGCACGCAGTTCCATTCCTGCAGTCTGCTCCTGTCTACTTTAAAAAGCGGACTCCTATGGGCATTTGTATATCATTTTCCAAAGGTCATAAACTTTCACCAGGCCTGACAAAGTGGTGCTATATTAGGAGGCTTGGATATTTAACCACCAATATTGAATAAAATCACTGCTTTAAAGATGTTGGTGACAGCTGCATTTTTTTAATTAAATAGAGCGGGTTTTTGCTCTTACTTGGACAATTGATGACTTAAACTTAAATCTAAGGCTGCCCCCTTAAATTAAACTAAATAATTTCTAAAATTCCCTCTTTCATTTTTAACAGAACTATAAATGTGAAAGTCTGTCTGGTCTTTTCTAAAAACGCACACGTCGCCTTATAACTCGCATACAACACACATTAGTCCTCAACATGTTACTTATTAAAGCTAATTACTCATTATACACCTGGGCCTAAACACCAAGCAAGAATGAAAAGAATCTATTAAGTAACCAGATATTCTGCCAGTCATTACTCAATCTAGGCCAAGAACATGACTTTGACTACTAACAAATGTAAAATTAATTACAATCATTGGTGGGCCCTTTCCATGTTGCTCACATGTTTAGACGGCATTTTTAAATGCTAAATATAGCCAAACAATTAAGCAATATAACCACATCAGCAATTGCAGCATTTATACCTACAGGCATGGCCGGTTATTATATCAATAGTTACGGCAAAAGTTAATTAAACCGAGAGAGATATTGTGTGTGTGTGTGTGTGTGTGTGTGTGTGTGTGTGTGTGTGTGTGTGTGTGTGTGTGTGTGTGTGTGTGTGTGTGTGTGTGTGTGTGTGTGTGTGTGTGTGTGTGTGTGTGTGTGAATTATTTCAAGAAGCTCATCTTTTTCATAATAACGTCATGTAATTTGTCCACTTCATGGTTAATTTGTGCATTTGACTTTCACCTAAAACTTCTGATTCCCTCCTTTTTGTCTAAATAGTTCATTAGTTATTACTATCTTAAGTAGTTTTAGTTTTTTCATTAGAAATAATAATAATAATAATGATAATAACTTTATTTATATAGCACCTTTTAAAAACAAGGTTTACAAAGTGCTTTGACAGACCAGCCAGCAAGACAGTGCATAAGAAACAAAATGAAATAACAAGTGACAATCAAATTGAACTGGGTACCCCCCTGCTGTAATAATGTTAAGAAGTAACTGCGACTTCACCCATTGGTTTGTTGTCTACTGTTTTTTAAACATTGGGTCATTTTCACCATCTCCCTTTATGGCCATCGTTTTTTTTGTTTTTTTTTACATTCAGAAGTGACACAAGAGGGAGGGGCTTAGTACAAATAAACGCTGAATTTTTTTTTTTTAGGAGACTAAAAAATGTTACAAATAACTTACATGAACTGACGGTTAAAATTGTAAGACAAAAACACAGACAACAGATCGGACAGTGCTGTGGTTTTGACCCGTTGATAACAAGGTAGCCCTGTCCTTAAGCATACCCTGCTTTATCGTCCATTGAACTCCAAACGGGACAATCATTTTACTAAATGAACGTCATGCTGTATTGAAAAGGACTTGTAACTAACGATTAAGACTATAGGGAAGTTTAAGGCAATTCTGCATTGGCTTCACTTTTCAGAACCACAGCTGGTCACATGTTTTGTCCAGAGTTCTTGGCCATTCACGTTCACGTTTGCATTGGAATCTGTTCAGCCCTGAACTGAAATAGAATGGTGCAAGAAGTCCAGAGAGGGGCACGTTTCTAAATACAACTATCGCTAGACAAAGTTTTAATTTATTAAGATAATAATTCTACTTTGAAAAGTCAGTGGTTTCCTGGCCTCCCTTGATCTCCACGAGAAACTTTAGGGAGTCCAGAGTTGTTGTGACTGGGTCTCTGGCTCCTGTCGGACCCATTTTATTTTGATATCAAGATTGAGTGGTCGGTGAGCATTTCCCTGCAATTTCCTTGCTTTGAAGCCCTTTGTTTTTGTTCATGGAAGGACCGTATAAATATCCACATCTTTATCTTTATCTTGTGAATTTTAGTTTTTGTTGTGTGGCACTGCAAATAAGAACAGGGATGGATCGGTCTATTTTGTGTTTCATTAGGTGCATGTAGAAAAGTGGGGAAACATTCATTTATCTTGCTTTGAGAAGAAAAAAATGTTGGACATGTTCCCCCTCCGCACACAAAGGCATACTTGAGTCATTATACATAATTATTGTAAAATTCTTGTTGGGTACAGCTAGCCTCTCCTAAATCCTTTTGTCTTGTTTTCTAGTATTAAACCGCAACAAGAGACAATAAAAACAATCTGCAAAGAACACAATTTTTGACACCCTCCAAACATGTGGTCTGTTTTTATTGTTTAAACATTATGTACAGAGTATGGATTACACTGAGTTTACATTTCTCTTCCTGAGCTAAAGAACAAACTGGAGAGCTCTCAGTGTACTGGGTTAAAGGCCAGAGTCATTGTCAATCCCTCTAAAGTAATTATGTGTTTGTGTTTATAGCATGTTGACTTCCCACTCTGTCTCTCTTCTGCACTCCATCTTTCTGACTAACTCCCCCGCCTCCTCCTCCCTCCTCTCCCTTTCTCCCCTCTCTGTTCTTTGCACAAGTCATCTCCCTCTGGGAAGAGGTGCCTGAGATGTTGGTACAGCCATACATCTCTGTCAAAATCTCTATGAATAAATTAACCTTTTAAAGATTAGTCCACCCTAATACCTCAGGGTTTTTAAACAGAAGAGCGGAGCCCCTTCCAGCCCCCACCCATTCTACGCCAAGCCTCACCAACTTGGTGTTAATAGTGGAACGAGAACTTTTAAAGGCACAGACGATATTTTTTCACTGACTTTCAACAATGAAAGGCTAGGATAATCGCTATTTTAATGCTTTTTTTCGCTTTTTACATTCCTCATATTCATTTAGAATCATTGAATGCAATTTTCTCAGTTTAGATCCTGATGTTTAAATCCTGTATGTTGCATTTTTATTTATTTTTTATTTTAAATAATCATAAATATTTATTTTTAGTTGGTTTTCATTGCCAAATATGTTGTTTGGATGATGATAAAGCTGGAGATGTTGTCTGATCTCCTGCTGGACAAGTTCAATTTTCCTTTAACTTATGGTGATTGAAATGGTAAAACACAATTACTTAATTTGATAACATAAGGTATGGAATTCGATGTATAGTAAAATGATCTCCTGGCGTGCTGTCATATAGGTATGCTTTGTAATTACACCCTGCCAACGAGTAGTAAGTTTATTCCTCATAAAATTTGAAATGAAATAAGTATTCAAAGTTTCAGCAATAGTATAGGGACTTTACATCCATCCGTAATGTTTGAGGCAAGCAGGGTCAGAGGAATTGCATTTTGACATTACTGTGCTTACACATTCCATTTAAACTGTAGGAAGTAAATATTTGTAGTATGAGAAAGCAGCAGTGCATTGGCAGATGAAGTTAGGTGTGTTTGTTATTGTAAACGAGAAGAATCAGATTTTATAGACAATTTAAATCCTTAAGTTGCACCAGTTTAAATATGTTTCCTATAATCTGTTTCAACACAGCTCCGGGAGAATATCCAGTAATTCTTGTTGTTCCTTTACATAAAAACGTCTCCTTGAGTCCTGTAGAAAGATTCCGCCAAAAGCAGGGAGCAGTTGGATCGGACTCTCCCTGGCTTTTTTCAATGACTTGGTTTATTTAGATGGAGAACAGCACCTGGAGTCGCTCCAAGCGCCCGAAGGCACTCAGACTGAATGTATGTGACTCTGGCTGCCTTTGCAACATGCATGTTGATTCCCCAATAGTCTGTCTTTTTGAACAGATTTGTTGAACTCAGTAAAGACAATTGCTGAGAAGATATTTACAGCTTCCACTGCAGAGCAAGACATTTTGTCTTTACTTTGGAAACGTGAAAAATGATGTCTTGTTGAAAAGCATATATTTTTTTTAGAAACCAAACATAACAGTGGTCTCTTGTTGGCAATTGGGCCAGACCTATCCACCTTGGTTTTTCAAACAAATCAGGATAATTATGAAGAACAGGTTTTAGGTTGAAATTCCTTGAAAAATAAACCATTCTTGACTGAAAGAATATGACATGCATTGGCTATGTCACTGGTTTTAGGTTTCACTCTCAGGGCAGGCAGAGGCGTCTCCTGGACTTCCTGAGCTCTAACTTGTGCCAACTCATGTACTAAGAAACTGGAGGTCCCCCCCCCAGCTCCTTTATTTTGAGGGGGGGGAATCAGTGAGGGAGGGGTGAAGGACAAGAATTTCTCCATTCCGCCAGTCCTCCTGGTCCTCAGTCTCCCCTGTTCGACCTCATCACTCAATCTTCGTTTAGCCCCTGACATGTTTTAGCCAAGCACTCCTGGCCTAATTTATGTCTGTAAAGACAAGCTTGGCAAAGGGGAGCTTCCAGTAAAAGGCCATTGCCTAAGCCACTGACCTACACTGCGGCAAAGTGGCTAATTTAATTTCTTTTAGATGGGAGGAGGTAGCGGTAATGTCTCTATTACCACGAAAAGAAAAATAATCGGCCATCTTGGAAAATTTTGGGCTACACAGATGTTCTCCTGGATGATTTTTTTTTTCTTTTCACATGCAGACAACTTGTGATTAGAGTCATGAGGGTCACACTGACCTTTGCTACGGATCTGCATCGGTTGACAACATGTTGCTCCCTAATACACAGAACACATCCTCTTATAGTAGAAAGGCCAACACTGCAGAACACTGTCCAATTATCTTAGCTGGCCTCCAGACAAGTCTAGCGTGCCCCTGAGATTTATGGCCCAAATTCCCACATCTAATGGTAAAGTAGAAGTTATTAACTTTTCAAAGTAAGCCTGTCTCTCGTACCCATGCACCCATGTCCCCCTTCGTTTTTGTGTCTGCACACGCTTAGTTTAACTGCCTGATTAACAATGGCTACAGCTGCTGTACAGAGCAGGGGATTTGGGCCAAAAGTAATTGTATTACTGTATTCTTCTGTTGCTGATGTTTTATGATACATCAATAGTGTTTCAGTATTATTCAGTACTCCTCAAGTCTTCAGCCTGCAGACTAGAGGACCTGAGATGGATTGTTGCCTTAAATCTGATACACATTAGTTTAGGGACAGTCCAGTATGGGGTGAGAGGCAGTACCTATTTTTCCTCAGTAGGGGGCTCTAGAGATCACAGAATGCCCCCGTCTCTCTCCCGTAAACGAAGAGCACAGGCCATCTTTCTGTGTGTTGCCCTGCCCCTTACGCTGCCAGAGCCACAACGGCAGCAACGAGCCACATATGGAAATGCTTGATTTGATATAGTGTCATTTTACTTTGCAGAAATGAGTATATGCGTGTTCTCCCCCTTTCTGCCACCGCCACCACTGTAACCCACCGAGTGTGAAATATGATCCAGGTTTACTACCAGTGCTGTTAACAAAGAACACACTTCTTATTAAATGATTATCTTTTACCAATAGAAAATAATGGATTGGAGCTTGAAGACATTTTTTCACTCTGAGAATCAGTCACCATATACCTGATAAGATTGTCTATGTCTTTTAAAGCCTGCATAAAGGGGCATATTGCCTTATTCATAGACACCTTAGAACAACACACAAGGGTTGAACAATTCTGGAAAATAATTTCTACATTCATCAAGATTGGGCAAAATCTTTTCATAGGGAATTCCTTGCACGCTACAATGCTGTGTCAGTTCTGAACTTTGAAAATAATTTGTCATTTGAGGTTTAAATATTTAGGTCTATTGTGATTAATAAACAAAATAACAATACGATTAGATAAATTATTCATTTGTCCTTTTTTTCCCCATTAAACATAAATCTTTGCACATAAGTCATGCCTGTGTCCTGTTCTCTACATGTAAAGTTTTTTTTGTCTGATTAGGACCTAGGACTAGGGATCAATTCATGGGCGTTTTATTTAATTTAAATCCAACCATTCAAATTCATATTTACTACACTATGTAGTCACAGCACATAAGCAGGGCAGCTATAGTTCCCTGTTGCCAGGCTTTATGTTTCAGAAATGGTTAGCCTTCTCCATGCAGTATTTTTTGCAGTAGAAACGCTGCAACTGCAAGGCTATGACAGACTGTGAAAGGAGTGATGTGCATTAGTGTTCTCAGCCTGTAAGCAGAAGGCTGCAAGTAAAATGTGTTTGGGAGGAATCCAGGACTCATAGAGTTCAGTACAGTACAGCCACCATCCAAGTTAGCTGAAGTCCTAAGTAGAAAGCAAGAAGTACAATGTTATGATGTAAGCCATCAAACCTTCAAAATAACAGTGCCAGTTGTGATTTCCTGAGATTTCCCAGAATTGTTTTATTTTATTTTTCAAGCTGCTGGAGGTAAACTGCATTGCATCGTCAGGGAAATTTAGTTTCCCACCTTTTTTTTGGGGCTGTATGCTGTTGGGAGTGGAAAAAAGATCCCTGCTCCAAGTGGTCAAATAGCTGCAGCTTTTTCAGCTTCTGTGTACAGCCCGCCCGCTGAGATGTAAGCAAAGGGCCAGAGACAACCAAACAAAACAACAGTAAGCAGGCTCAACAGACTGGATTGTCTAGGCTGAGGCTGAGGAAAGGCAATTTTTCTCCCAAAAGAGATATTGTTTCAGTTCAACAATAAAGATGGGACCCCCACATAATCTGTCGAATATATATATGGTCAGTATTTATTTCCACACATGTACAGTAGTCTCAAATTTTATGGAAGTAAAGATTTGATAATTATAAATTTGTGGTACTATCATATTGTACTGTAATCCACCTTGCTGTTCAGAGACGCATTTTTTTCCTGACGAATGTGCCAGGATTATTCCTGTGTGACCCCCACAGAAAGAGATTTTCCCTCCTGAGATGTCATGGGGAAAGCGAACAGAACACCTATCTGTTACCTTTTACAAAGAGAACCAGAGTTCTTTCTAACTGAACAAATGGACCTGTCTTGTGCGCGAGTGGGGACAAAGGCATTCTCACTTTCAACACCAGCGCTGCCCCAGCCCCGACTGCTGCCTAAAGACCAGTAAAACTGTTCAAATGTTTCCTCCGCCCCAGAGTCTGAGCTAGTTCCCCTTAATCTCGCACTAGTTGAGACCTCAGGAGTCTGTCACCTTTCCTGTCACGCTCGGCTGCCTGCAGCCCATTGGCCGGCAGCAGATTTATTTCTCCCTGTCAGGGCCAATAGCGTGGCGATGTGGCTCAGCCCACTGTTTAGTTACAGTGACAAACATGCTGATTAGAGAGGCCCGAATGATGGATGGCTCCTCGCTGGAGAGCGGCCCGAGTTTTTAGCGGGTCATAATGGGCCTGACACTGCACAGCCCCTCTCTCTCTCTCTCTCTCTCTCTCTCTCCTTTCTTTCTTTCTGTCCTCTTCTGGCGGATAGACCCCTCCCCCCAACAGGTCACACTCAAAAGGTCAGGAGTTAACGGGCCAGCCTTTACGTATTGCCGCCGAATCGAAATGACCCTGTTTGGAGTCATATTTGTAGACACTCCATCATCATCATGGCCGCTGCGACACCTCTATTCCCTCCTTCCCCATGGCCTTTTCTCCTGTGACCACAAGCTCCCACGCAGGTAAATAGAAGGCTGCACAACCCTGTTGGCTTATTTAAACTGCTGAGCTCTCTTTCTCACTTCAGTGCTGCAGAGACACTCGTGCACAAAGCACACACCGACGCACAGCCACCAAGTCCCTCCAATAATGCAGGCTTTCTTATAGTGTTGTATTGAATTTATTTTTGCCAATTGGACTGAACATGTAGCTCGCAGAGTGTGTCGGGGAGTGTTTGGTATTGAGTCATGCTTGAGAGACTGTTCTATCTGGAAATATAGGTCTACCACTTAATCCACTCAGAGGTCTGCAGTACTCAGACCTCTGCTGAGAGCCTGTGCCACAAAAAACCTCTGGGATGATTTCACCAAAGAATATTCCAGCTGATCTTGACATTGAGGCCAAGTTCCTTTCACTCTCTGCTACCTGGCTCACACTTGGTACAAATGGCAAAAGTCTGAACCTGTGTCATTTTAACATTTGCTGTTAAACAGTCAATACACAGTGGACCCTTTTTGTTCTTGAACTGCAACGTCAGTAAGAGGTAATGCGAGCCAGCAAGTTGGTTTGTAACACAGTTGCTGCATAACTTTGAATTTGAAGGGGCCAGATGTTTAACCTGACCAGTGATTTTAAATATTCAGCCAGTCAAATCCAAAGAGATGGTTCTGGCTTAGCACTGTGTATTCCAGGTCCTAGGGGCCACTTTTTCCCTGAACATCAGGATGTTATGCCCAGAGGCACTGCGCGTGTGAGTGTGTGTGTTTGTGTGTGTGTGTATGTGTGTGTGAGGGAAGTTGGAAAAGTGCAGAGCAAGACAGCACCTCATTTGTATTCTTTTCGAAACAGATGCTCGGCTGCATTAACGACTTCTAACTAAAACATTCATAAAGTGTTATTGGATTTTTAGCAGTGGGGTTAAGAAGTGTGACCTTGGAGGTCTGAAGGTTGCCAGCTCTCCTCTCTTGTTCCCTCCCTCCCGCATCCTCCCCTTTCCTCTTTCTCTCTGTTTGGACGCACTGGTGACATCACAGCAGCTACGCTCGAATTGGATGCAGAGAGTGAGAAGTTCAGCAGTAGCCCAGGGCAGTGAATATTTTTCCATTTATTTAGGGGGGTTGGAAGAGAGCAATGGGGGGAGCAGGACATGCAGACAAAAGGGTGCAGAATACATTACAGGTTAAGTAATAAGTAATCAAAATGGTACCTTCTGTGTGTATGCATGCTCCACTCAATCTCATGGTTAAGTGAGCCATAGCTGTGTGCGGGTAGAATCCCCTTTGGACACCTGGCGGGTTGGATGAATAAATTAGAAAAGGGGTAGAGAGATTATGGAGGGGCAGACAAAGTTAAAGGGGCATCGATGGTTGGTACCTTACTCGTTTTATCATATGCCACATTTCTACTGCATGATACGGTCTTTTTGGTTTTCCATTAGTAACACTTGTGGCTAGTAAGTGATACTTTTTATGATATCTCTTTGGGTCAGAGTTCCAAGTGTAGCAGAGCTGGCACTAGAAGGTGGAGTTAAAATACTGCAGACCACTGATTGGTCAGAGAAAATCTTAACTAGCATGGCATGGGGACATCCTGCACAAACCCTGAAATAGCCGAGCTACCGTCAATAGCAACTGCAACCACATGAACAATATAAAAACTACGCTGTTACGTTGTGGTTTCTTTTACGGGCATTCTGCTTTTCTCCTCTGGCTCTATGTGTTGGTGTTTTATCCCGTGCTCAGCTCGTCCTTACACACACACACACACACACACACACACACACACACACACACACACACACACACACACACACACACACACACACACACACACACACACACACACACACACACACACACACACAGAGTCATATCAAAGAGGCCCTCTGAGACTGCTAGTGTAGTCCACAACACACAACTTTAGCCCTGATTTTCCACTCGCCAAATTGGCATTTGGCGCTCACTGTTCAAAGATTCATCACCTAGCAGGCTAAATATCTGACCTGTAGGGGGGCTACAGCCAATGAGGGCGCAGGACATGTGTTGATGGGAAACTAGAGGGGAAGGGTTGCCTGTTAGTCTAAAAGAAAACAGAGGAAAATGGATGCTTAAAGCTAAATTTAAAACTCTTTTATTCTTACGAAAGGATGAAATGTTTCTTTTTTAACCTGTATTGAATCACTTAATTTGATGATAAGATTTGTCAGTTCTAAAAACCTTTCATCAAATTAATTGGTAATCATTCCATCTTCTTATGAATTCTTGAATTTTATATATTTATATGACAAAATGTGCATTAAGCGTAAAACACAGAATTCAGAAAATTTAAACGGAAAATACAGACTTTGGGCAAAAGTAAAACAGATTTCATAAGGCCCTAACACTATGTCATACAATTGCCGAAGTGCATATTATCCTGTTTGGTTGCCGTTCAAAGGATCCAAGATCCAAGATTTTTTTTTTTGTTATGTTATGTTTATAAAATACATTATCTAAAATACTGTTATTAAACACTAATGCTCATCCCTGCTCATCAAAACAGACAGTGCAGTATATATTTGATGTGCCGTAGTTGTGAAAGATGTACAGTATGTACTGGTAAATGTTTTCTAAGCTGATTTAAAGTTCCATTCTTGTGTTTCTCCAGGTTTCTGATGTCTTATTTCTCTTTTTTGTCTATAAAACTCTTTGTTTACTGTCTTTTACTGCTAAGGAGGTCTTTATTTTTCCTGTGTTACTAAATATGCAGCTTCTCATTTTAGTAAAGAGACATTTGATCTGAGAAGAACTAATCTGGCCATAAAATGACATTAAGATTACACATCCATTGACTACTGTCCAGTCTTGATGTAATTCATCTAAAGCCAAAAATGGCAAACGGGTCTAATCCTTCAGGGGCTAACATATCCATATAAAGCTGGCTAAGGCTACCCCCTCTTAGTCTGTTAGACAACTAATCTGTTCTCTCGCTGACTAAGATTTCTTTCTTCGATTAGTCATTTTTAATCCTTTTTTTTAAATGCTTAATGACTTTTTTCCAAGAAACTTCTGAACAGATATCTGGCAAACACAACATTTAAAGTGGTGCTTTTGGGTGATTCTTTTTGGAGGGACTCAGTTTTAAATTTATTGAGTTGGCAAAATTGTAAAGTGACTAAAAATGTCTTTGGTCGAGGGCAGCCCTAGTGCTGGACCTAAAGAAGAAACTGTCCTCTGTCGTTCTGTAGCATAATGACAGCAATGACGTTTCTTTTAATAATATTAAGTGTTCATTGGCATCTCAGCAGGCACACTTGGAGAGGTTGTCACTCCCATGCTATCAAGTACAGGGTTTTAAAACGCCAGTGTCTCATTTTAATACTCTACGGTTAGTTTGTGGTCAGTGTGAAACTGAGGCTCCATCACATTTCTCCCACTGCAGTTAATAGACCAGTATGACTCACCTCATTCCTGTCCCTCTGCTGATTGAATCTGTCTATGTGCGCGTGTGTGTTGGCATGTGGTTTGTGCGGCCGCTCATGCATGTGCATATGTGGTGGAGAAAGAGGCCCGCACAGAAATCCAGGAAATCCTAGGCTCTGGTCCCATTTCTTAAAAAGACGTGTTTTCTGCATGTCTAGTACTGTGCACCTAATGTGTGAGTGTCTTTTAGCCTTGGCCGTGTAGAGAGAAGCTCATACTGAAACCGTCATTCGCACAGCGTAAATCACATTTCACAGCTCACTCTCTCTGAGTCAAGCTCCCCGTCATGTAGCAGTGGTGGATATAATCAACAGATCTTTTTAGACATTAACGCCACACCTTCAAAATGAATTGCAGTTGCATCGAATAAAGAAAGTTGCGGATTGACTTGGACCGTGGCGTCTATGATCCGTTCTTATTTGCTCCCCCCTTTTCCAAGCTCTCCACAACAATATCTGGCAAAATGGATTGGTCATTGGATTGGTAAATCAGTGTGCGGGGCTGGACCGTCGTAACACAGCAAGTGTAATCTAGTGCTAGAGAAAGTGCTAAGCCTCCATGAAATAGAGGTTAGGCTTTAATGCCAGTCCCAGTTTGCCTTGTCACCCTGCCAAACCATCTGTATAGACCAGAGGGGAAAGTCAAAACAGAATTTGCTCTACTTCCATCCATCTTTAACTAAACCGACCAACCAGCGGGACCCCACAGCCTCAACTCAATGTTTCAAATCCTTAACAATGAAAAAGCTACTTTCAGCGAACATTCACTGCAGTTATGAATGCTGTGGGGTTACTATGGAGACCAAATATTTTCAACATTACGCAGTTGTTGTGCTGTATTTGCTCAGTAGACTCTTGGAACGGATGCCTATTTTATTCTTGAAGAGATGTAGCCCGGCGACCGCTCATTAAACTGGCCACCCATGCAATAAACATATTGAATAAACCACAGATTAGAAAAGGCTGTCTTTTTGTTTCAGCAAAGAAAATCGTGCTGCCCAGTTTGAGATGGATTTGATAGCTGTTAATAGTGTCTGCCTCATTTTAATAATGCCCAGTCTACAACGCTAGACCATGCTTTATTGGTCTGTTTGAGTCCGAGCACAGAGCCATTAGCAGGGGCCGAAATGGCCCATAAAAGTTGGGCCAAGTCTAATTATGTGCTAGCCTAATAATGCTAAATATTTTGGAATGCGTCAACATTGCTCTGAAGTTGATATCTAGCCCACGTCTTCATGGTAATTAACATTAAACAGTCAATAACTGTTCAGTCACTCTTGAATTTCCCCCTTCAAAGACCTACACTGATGACTGACCATACCCCAATTTTTATTTCTTAACGGTCCAAGTTTCAACATAGGGGGGCATTTCTTCACTGGGCTTTCATTCTCAAGGTGGTGAACTTCATTTCACTTTAGAATTACATGCTTGGATGTGGAATGATTGACATAATTGTCCCGTGTTCACATATGGCTCGTATCGACAGTGGAGCAGAACTGCATATCAAAGAGGACTGCATAATCACCATAATTACAATTGAGGATGCAATTACTGATATTATTGCCTTATTAGTGTTGATTTTGTTTTGCACACTTAACAAAGCTCAACAAAGAAAAGAGAAAGAAGGAAGAGGTTGTGTTGTACGTGAGCAGTATAATGAGTAATACTTCTTTAACTGCTTACCCTGGTGGCGATAATTCTTAACCTCCACTGACACGGCTTCCTTGGCCTCTTCCTCAAGGTTAATATCTTTAATAAAAGTGAATACGTGGAAAAGCTAACACTCTCCTGGTCTGCCCCACCAGACTAAATTAGACTTTTCTCTGGACCGAGCCCCTCTCTGTATAATTTTTTTTGTGACGTGTGAGGAGCAGTAAATTGCTTTCTTATGCTGAATGTTCGTTCTGCAGACGGCCTTGTGTTGTTTGTCTGACCTGCTTTGATTCAAAATGTCATAGCTGCTGCCTGGGGTTCGGTGGAAACTACAGTCAGAAAATGTGTGTGTGCAAACCCTCTCATCACCTTACTGTACCAGCACCTCCCCACCTGACCTGAGGTTTCACATTTCTCTAATACTGTGTGTATGTTCATGAATACGGCTATTTTTTTTCTTGTTATTCCCCTTTATTTGAGGTTGGTTAGATAGGACAGTGCCATTTTTTGCACCCCATTTCATTTAATTTGCTTCGATGCCCTGAGGAGGATGAGTCGGAATGTGTTTATGCGTGATCACGCGCAATATATGTACATAATATGTAATGTGTTCTTTGTGTATGATCAAATGACACTCATCATATGAACGGGTAAACCAAGCTTATTAAATGCTCAGTGTATCCTTGTGTGAGGGAGTGTGTGTGTGTGTACTGACAGATGTGCATGGAAGCGTAAAAAGGAGCATACCTTGCGAGCAGCCACAGCCGAGGCCTCGGGCAGTGTTTGCACTGGGTGACAATAACCCCTTTTATTCCGCCTCTGCCTTCACCAATGTTTTGATTTCTACTTAAAGTTTTATGTCAGTGCCCTCCCTCAAGGGTGCCATTACCCTGTATGCTAATAGAGCTATGCATATTCTATTACTGCTGTCAGGGCAAGATAAGGGACACATTCAGCAAAGGAGCACTTAGGGGCCAATGAACCCAGCGAGGGGTCCTGCTGCTCCTGCAATATCAGTCATCTTCACATCTGAATGGAGCTGGCTTATGGACCTTCTCCTCTCTCTCTCTCCCTCTCACTCTCTCTCTCTCTCTCTCTCTCTCTCTCTCTCTCTCTCTCTCTCTCTCTCTCTCTGCAGTAATGACTAAGGACTCTCTTCCGTAATAATCAGTCACTGGGAAACCGCCCGATCCCTATCTTGCACACACCCAGACACAGACGGGCCATGTGCACGCATACACACACACACACACACACACACACACACACACACACACACACACACACACACACACACACACACACACACACACACACACACACACACACACAGAAACCATGCACAGCTGCAGGCTCAATCTAAACCGACCACAAAGAATGCAAGAGCAGGGCAATAACACTAACACTGTCACACGGAGACAAACATGTCTCATTTGGGGTCAGTTTGGATGGGGCTAAGTAGGTCTTTATTTTCAGACTGACTGAAGTCTTCTCTGCCGCATAATGGTAATGAAGCCATATGGTATGTGGAATTGGATTACTAACAAATGTTCCATACCACCGTCTTTCCCCTGGCTTTCTTTTTTTCTTCCTAGTTCCCCCACTTCTCTCGCTCTATCTCTCCCGCTCTCTCTCGCTTCCCCCCTCTCTCCCTCCCCTGTGTCGCTGTCCCCCAATAAAGCAGCCATTTAAAATTGGAACAGCATGTTGTCTAGGAGTGTGCACCTCATTTATAAGATTAAATTAAAAGCCAGCCATGCTCGGATGGCATTTTGTGATGATGAGGAGAGGAGGGAGGCAATGGGAGTGGGGGAACTGTTTCAGCTGCACACAATCATCTTCCTGTCATGTGATTTGCTGGTTCTTGGTGGTGACACCTTCTTCCTGTCACCTGCTATGATGTGTCAAATGCCACACCTAAGGCCCTAAAGCTAATGTATCCAGGGTTATGAGCTTTTGCAGTTTTTTATTATTTTAAAGTTTAACCATACTCCTGAAATGTTATGGAAGCTTTTTTAACACATGTTATAAAGTAGCTAAACATGGTTACAGGTTTGTGCCTTGTCACAGACACAATGAAGTGATATATCACACCCTGAGCTGAAAGGGCCTCGCAAATTATGCTCTATAAATGAAAGAAAATCCCATTCTGTTCTGTACCTAAAAACAGATGAACTTTTATTGAAAACGTGGAAGTGATTAGTTTAAGGGGCGTCTTTTAGTGTAATTCCCAAATGAAACGAGCAGACCCTGTATTTATGAAGCCCGTAGCACAAAGAAGGGAGCTCTTAATGAGGCAATTAAGTTGAGGGGTCGAGAGACTTTGATCTAGAGCGCAGTGATTTTTACAAAAACATCGCACGGCGATAGATACTCATAACTCAGGGGCCTTAATTGTGCTTAATTTGTTTGGAATAGGAATGTGCTTTCAATTAGAGTGTGGATTTGGGCCCGCGTGTTTAAAAGAGGCTGTCAGGGAAAATTAAGAAGCAGTTTGGTTCCTCTCCCGTGTTAGTGTTTTTTATAACGGCCAGAGAGGGAGAGAGTCAGCAGATAGACAGATGAAGAGACCAAACAGAAGGTAGAGAGAGGTAATTAGGCAACAAAAATAGACTCCTCAGAAGAAGCCATGGATGGATGGATGGCTGAACCGGCGAGATGAGGGAACTATTGCACGTCTCCCCTCTATATGTGGGTGTCTGGCCAAGCAATAAACAAGAACTGTTCTTACAACAACATAAGAAATATTGTCACCAGGACAATTGTCTAAATGTTTCTTTATTTGTCATTAGCACAGTATTAATGATGATGCTTCAGTCAAATGCATATTATGAAATAGATTAGACAATAATTATTCTACCATTTAATTTAATGTAGTCATTTTGAGCTATATTTGGGGCTTTTCCTGTTGCATTGCCACTTTTAATATTTCAATCACATATTATATTATTATGCAGCAAAAAAAGAGTATAGCAAACAATAATAATACAGTAGTATTTGGCAGATGGAACATGTCTTCAGGAAAACTCATCTCAATCTCATATGTTGTATCATACTTGCATACATTGCACCTGCTTAATTGAAGCGAACCATTAATCAAACTCTGCACAATTTTTTCAGATGTAATCATTTGTATGCCTTACATATAGTAAAATCCATAGCAGAGAAATTAGTTAAAAAAAGTTGAACAGCTGTCCACAGTGACCATGCCCTTTTGTAAGCCATACAGTGGGTAGTTTCTCCAATAAACCTGTAGACTGCTTAATTTATATCGATAAAACTAAATTCATAGTTACATTTTCTTTTACTTGTTTACATAAATATCAGTGGACTCATGAAGTTGGAAAATAATGTGTACCAAAGAATAACATATAACCTTCTCTATAGGATGGAAACATGTGTTTTTGTGTCAGCATGAGTCATTTGTTTACATGAATTAGTTACCTATGTACAGCATTTACATTGTCAAGACAACAGAGTTTAACAAATTGCCTCCATAGCTGACCTCCACAACTATCCAAAACCTTTTTCTCTCTTAAAGTAAGAACTCTTTACAGATATTGCTACAAATACATCGGCACTCTTTGATGAGCACAAACTGCAGTCTTCAAACCCTTAAGATTATAGGTTCATCCACTCTTCAATAGACAATTTACAGATGTCTCAAATATATCAAATTTAGCACGGATAAATGTTATATTTCTAAAAGCTATAGTGTGGGAAATGCCTGTACCGTACAGTGCCTTATGGGATGGAGTGATGCGAATCAATTAATAAAGGCATCAATTAACATTAAAAATTATCCCATTGAATACCCAAAGAACGTACAGTATATGCCAAGGTAAGGAAAGACAGACCAGCTATTCACATAATGTGATGGTGATCCCGCTAATTGATCATTTGTTTTATTGATAAAGTGGAGTAAGAATTTCTAATATAATAATTCCGTCAGAACTAGTCCTCCTATCACTCATCTTGCATTAATACCTTAACTAGTGTTCAGGTGTTTCAATTTAGTGACTGGCAGCCAATTTCCAACAAGTGTTAGCTAGTCAAGAAGATGAACAGGGATTCTTCTGTTGATTTATCCCTCTTGACCTTAGAGGTGTGTGTGCGTGCGTGCGTGCGTGCGTACGTACGTGCGTGCGTGTCGCTCTTCCTCTCTCTCTGAGTCTATGTGACTGATGGAGAGAGACTGAGGGGAAGACGAGAGTCAGTGCTGTGCTACCAGGCAGACGGTCTCTCTCGTTGTCTCCTGAGGTCTTCCACTTCACGGCCCATTACCCCCGCCTCTTCCCATCAGCTTGTTGCCCGTCATTCACTGCGCTCTAACATCCACTCACTCTCTCTCTTTGTCCTCCTCCTTCTCCTGCTCTATCTCTCTATCTCATCCCCTCCATGCTTGTCTGCTTTGTTGCTTGCATGTCAAGTGTCAGGTGCAATCCCAACTGACTGATCCGCTGTGGCGTGTGCGTGGGTGTAAAACCAGTAAAGTGATGTCCCTCGCTCGCTCACTCACTCCCTCTCTCCCGCATCCATGCTCTGTCCCCGGAGCTGTCTGCATCAGTAAGGCTCCTGCTTGTTGAGAGGCCAGCAGGCCCTCGGCGGTCTCCAAGGAGCTGTTAGGGTGAAATCCTCCCAGCAAAGATACTTGGCAGCCATTTAAAGCCACTACAGGGACAGAACCTCTCCCGACCCCACTGTTGTACCACCACTGTTGGTGAGCAGGCTGTGTCTCACACCATCAAAACCCAATACGCTATATGATACTGGTTGTACTTTACAACACATTACATTCACAACATTTTATAAATAGAATGATCCAAAAAATAGCTAAAATACCTATATTTTTTTTTTAAAAAGACATCAAAGCCTCTTTTATAGACTTAATTAACTCCAGCAATTTATTATTGCACTTCTATAAAGTTTGTAGACTTGACAGACAAGTTTAAAAAATAAAAAAGAATGATCAAAGTAGAGGCAGTGAAGGCAGAAGTCTCCTGACATTAAGCCCTATTATGAGTAAAACTCTGAACCCTAAATTTCTGATTCTGCATCTCAGTTTAATGCCACACCCTCACTTTGTATCACAGGCTTTCTGTTTATAAATGTGGGGTCTCAAACCCTGATGACTGACCCCTGTTCTCTCAGACTAGACGAAGCTCCTCCAGATCCACAGAGGACAGTATACAACGGTTTTCACAAAGTAGAGCTCCTTTAGACGAGTAAATAAACATGTAGAATCAATGGTATGCCTCTTTAATAATGCTACTTTTCATTAATAACAATATCATTACTGTTTTTGATATAATTCTCTAAACACTATTTCACCTTTATATTATAAAAGGAATCTAATTTTTTCTCCTCTGCTCATTCTTTATGTATCATACCCTCTGTGTTACACTTGGCTGCTCTCCCTTCATATCCCATACCCATATATCTATTGTCCCCTCTATTTTCCCATCAGTTTAAAATGCAAGGGGGGGGGGTCTTTCCTGGATCACACTATCCAATCAAACCTAAAACCTAAGCCTAAAACTACGTCTTCCTTAACAACACAAAAAGGCCAGGTACTCCCTATCATGCTCTTTATTAGCTCAATTAGCTGCACCTGTATCATGCTGCCTCCAGCTCCCTGTGCTGATGCCAGCAACCAGCTAACGTAGGAGTGAGCTAGACCAAGCTGAGGGTTGGGTCTGATTATAGGGTCTCATGGGAGACAGATTTGTGACTATAAGCCCTGCCACTTTACCTGTTCAGGTATTTGGCTAAATTCAACTTGAGCTCTAATGAATTCCTGAGACTAAAAACTGTTGCCTGACCTAGGCTAGTAAAAATATTGACATTTAAGTGATGAAAAAATTGGCTGTAATATCTGTCTTTCGTTGTTATTCTTTACATAAACTCTCCATACAGTTATGATATCGATACCTTAAATTTGTTGTGACCAAGACATGTAGGGTATTGTATGCATTTGAACTGTGCTGTACAGTAGAATATATTAAAATCGAAAGGATTACCACCATTTAGTATTCTGTTATCAACTATAGTGCTATTTCTTCCTTGATACGTTCACATTTGCAGACCTTTGGTCATAACATTACTATGCTGTGTTGGGCCAAATCTGTTACTTCTTTTTTTTCATTTGGTTTAAATCCTCCAGCAGAGCAAGAGAAGCATTACAGTTGATTACCTACCCTTTGATGCAGCGAGGTAAGAAAATCTCAGCTTTCTGAACATATCGTATGAGAATGGATTGAATGGAAGAGAAAACGATCAGCTCTTTTTGGAGTGGGCCTTTAAAACTGCTAGTCATTTATTAGATTTCTACCATAGAACAGACGAGGTCCCCCGAATTGTTCACATCAATGTCCCCCCTAGATCAACGTAATGCTAAAGATTTGCCAGTTAAGAATAAATGACAGCTAAAATCGCCCGAGCCGTTTCCTGCTTCTTTCTCTGCTGGCTTTGTTGCATTGGTAAACCTGGCCTCCCAGAAAAAAAGCACTTAATTAGCTTGAATAATAGCCATGCATGTGTGGACTTAATCCCTTTGGCCAGTGCTACTCTGTTAATGGTTTCCTTGTCACTCACCGGGCATTGCATAAAAGCACGCTCTGCTTTTCACTCCCAACACCTTTCTTTCTCTGCACTGTCCCTCCTACCCGAGCCCACCACTCTTAGACCCAAGCATCCTTCCTCCAAAGAACTCTTCTTTTATTCCCTCCCTCATCCCTTGTTCTTTGATTGAGCCCTTGAATTATGAGGAATCTGCCCCTTGTCCCGTTGATGAAGTTCTCCCGCTCCTCCCTTACGAGAAAACAAATTACTCACTTGCTACATTTGTGTTAACAAATTGATACTGTTGTTACTTCTGTGCTTCCGTTCAGTATTGTATACCCAAAATGTAGGTTGTTTTGTTCCCCACAAACTGCAGTGTTAAAAGTAATTTGACAGTCACAAATTCAAAACATTAGTGGTGGAAAATCAGAGCTGAAACACTTCTTCTTTCTTGGAATCACAATTGACAGTATCCTCTTGTCAAATGATGATGATAATGATTCAGCGTGACTGTTGTCATTTAATAGGCCTTTTATCCTCACACTTTTTTTTCCTGATCTTTAGATCAAATTCTCCAAATGCCATGGTTTTCTGGTACTCTTTGACCTCAGTCTATATCCTTGTCCACTGACACCAGAGTTGAAGCATCACAAAAAGAATTTAACATCCAAATTGTTTTCAGATGTAAACCATTAAGAAATGGAGAGAGGCAATACATTTTCATTTTCTCGGTTTCTGTCTTTCACCCTTGTGTCTTTGTTTCTGGTTCTTAATGCCAAGAGGCAAACAGGCTAAGGTTTAGCACTAAAAGACAAAAAATGGCGAACACACACTCCTCTGCAGATCTAGGGGTCCAGTATAAATCTTTTAAATTATAAATCAATAAATAGTTAATACAATAATAGGAAACTTTATAAATATTTAAGTAAGAGGACAGAGAGGTGGGGGAAAAGTCAGAGGAGCTGCCTGTACTACTGAGTGCACAAAGTAACACTGGTGCATATGCACACTCATGCAGATTGACGGTGAAAAGAAAAAACAAGGAGGCAGAAGTAGGTCCACATTTTGTATAGTCTGCTGTATGCTAATAACTTTTGAATGTGTTTTTGCGCCATAGAGTATGTCTATGTGTAGGAGCCCATGAAGGCTAATCCATAATAGATGTGCACATGTGCGTGTCAAAAAAAGACAGCGTATGGCCAACTTTAACTGAAACTGATTAAATGTTTTTAGGTTTGCACATAGTGTATAATCCCAAATCACAGGCAATCAACTTTAGAGGTACACTGCTTTCTGTAAACACTGCAAGCTACGCTTTGGCATTCATAGTGGCAGAATATAAACAATGGCCAGGTTTTAGCTCCACGCAGGGTGCTAACGTGAACCAAATGTGTTTTAACATCATAACTGGAGGAAAGAAAACAGTGTCGATCCCTTTTCAAAACACACTGGCGCACATTTTTCGCTCCTCCACCTCTGCCTGTTTATCCTCCCATCCTTCTATCTCTCTGACAGCCCTAACATCGTTCCCCCCTCTCTCTCCGTCGGGAGTTAATTTGCCGGAACATTCCCGCTGCACACTGTGATCACCTAGTGAATACCCCCATAATTCTCTCTGCCTCTGCCTCTGCCTCTGCCTCTGCCTCTCATCCAGCCGAGGAAATGACACAGAGGGGTTGACAGTTCAATTTACCCGTAACGGATGGCAGCTATCACGGCCGCACCCGCGCGCCAGGCCTTTTCCTGTTGACTTTTATTTTTACCTGCCAAGAGAGGGATGCTGCTCGAGCGCGTCCCGCCGTTCACCCCTCCAGACTCCAGCGGCGCCTCCTCTCCTCATCATCACTGTCGGTCCTCTGGGGAGAGATGCTGCCACTTGTTTATGTGACCCTGTCAGTACCCCGCTACACATACGCGCTTTGCTCCCCTGTGTATTTATCAAGCAAATTATCCCTCCGTCGCCACCCCTCCTCTTCTCATCTCCCTGTTCTTCATAACATAATGGAGGAGATATTGATCTATATCTTTGCTCATGATGCCTCTCAGCTTGTTTGTCGTTAGCCCCTCAGCATGCCATTGATATACTTCCCCCCTCCTCCTCCTCTCTTCATCTAAATGATTTTCTCTTTTCCCCTCGCCTCTTTCCCATTATCCAGGTCCGCTTTACATAAATCCACCCGGTCATTAGATCCATCACAAGCTAATGATCATCATTTTTTTCCCTCCACTCCTGTCTCTTTTTTCCAGTTTCTCCCAGTGGCTCACTTCATTTTGCCTTCACATGCATTTTGATACACGTGCACAGCATGCAAATATGCACACAGATGACCAACAATTGTATAATTTGACGATACAACTGCTTTGTACTTTTACTTGAATTACATTCCAACCACAGTGTACTGTTTTGCCATACAATTCAAGGCCCAGAAGTAAGTCTGCTCTCTGTCTCTGTCCCACGGAGACACTGCTTCATCCTGGCACAGCTTTCATCCATAGAGGATGTCTGTTTCTGTCATTCATTCTTGTCCCAGTGCTAACAACCTGAGAGTGTGCCTGATAAATGACAAGACAGAGACACATGTCCCTCATTTTTAATGCTGGCCAGGCTGTCAGGTGGCTACCCCTCCCCTCAGTGCATTTAACAAGAGTGCGGATTTGTCATTAAGCAAAGGTCAAAGCCTAGAGAAAGACTAAGAAGCAATAGTGTAACATTTTGAGTTTCCAGTTTGTGTGTCTGCATCGTACTTCCATACTGTCCTCTGTTGCCAGCTGGGAATAAATTGGTGGCGGGCCAGCAGGAAACAAGCTTCGACACCTTAAGTCTTAGCTCCTCTTTTCACGACAGAAAAGATGCAAAACCCCGTAGATTTCATTATCCTATATGTCAATGAATAATCATAGAATCACAGACTTCCCTGCCTCCAGAAGTCCAATTTAACTGCTGGCACTGAGGTGATACAAAGGTGGGCACACAGGGGTACACAGGTTTCTCTCTGCAATTTGATCTAATCAGAGTCTGATTCAGATTCAGTCAGGACGCCATGTGAGAAAAGGCTCTGAGCAGCTTGCCAATCAGGCAACTAGCAGCAAGAGGGGGACATCCAGAACTTCCGGAGGAGACCCATGGCTTCTATAATCACTGAAATAGAATGGGAACTTTTGGGGATAACAAGGTCCTTTTCTTCCACCTGCAGTGTGGTCTTGACACTTTCAAGGTCTCCCTCAAGTCAAGTGATTCAGGAAATATCATAGTTTTACAGTGCATGGAATATTTTGGCAGTAAAATTCTGAATTTGGTGATGCTACAAGGTGTTATACTATAAAAATATCTTGAAATCACCCTTTGCTCGTACAGTGTCAATAGCATTTACCAAAACCATTAGAAAGATAAGTAGAGAGCTGAAACCTATACTTTACTCTTGCTCAAATTTATGTAATTAAGTCACATGATCACTACTAAGGCTTCCGAAAGTGTTTAATATAAATACATACAGTATAAAGCGATTGTAGGCTTATTCATCCATGTTGATATGTTGTCCTTGTGGATTAAGTGTAGCAATTAAAGAAAAAACACATCTTTTGAAATTACTTTTCATCTAACTGTTTCCAAATATCCAAACTAAATTAAAGGATGTTTAATGATTTGAGTATGGATTCATTAAGGGATTCAACTGTAAAACAAGACAATTCAGTTTGAAAAGTTAAAAGAACCAATCGACTGATGAGCATGTATGCCTACCAGGGGGGAATAAACCATCATTGGTCAGCCTTTTAAGGTAATGTATTACTCCTCTACTACTAGCTTTTAATAAATATGTAATATCCAATACTTTAGAAAGAGCAATGGCTATGATGTTTTGTAATACATCTTACTGGTCAATTACAAGCTTGCATGGTTAAAAGTGTCTGTTTAGCAAACCACATTTAGTAATTGTCACTCTATTATACAGCATTTTTCTTTTTATTTAACTTTATTGGTTTTAAAACTTCTCAATTTTTATACATGAATACATATCAAATATAATGACCATACTTCTACTTTAAAATCAAATGAGATGCACATTTCCAATATAGATCAGTAAACATAGTATATATACTGTGTGCGTGCGTGCGTGCGTGCGTGCGTGCGTGTGTGTGTGTGTGTGTTATGTGAGGTTATTATCAGCCTGAGAGCAGAAGAAGTCCCCACTCAGCACCTAGCGAGCCTCAAACTGCAGTCGTAGCACTGTGCTGTAATGGGAGGGAGAGAGAGAGACCTGGAAAAAAGTGAATTTTCAGCAAATTTTAGGCAAAACATTCCTTCTTCTGCTTCCTCTGTCAAATCTGTTTAAACATTATGGCCTGCATGTCCTGAGCAGCGTGCCATTTGAATCTTTAAGCAGAAGAAGAGATGGAATGCATCCCCAACAAAGCCATGGTTAATGTTTAAAGAGAAAATAATGGAAATACAATGTCGGGCTCACGCCAGAGAGAATCAAAAATGTGTTTTATTACCGGGGAATATGACTAAATAATATATTAGATGGGCATGTTTTACATCATTGTGAATATTGAAACACCGCTGAATGGCTGGAATGTATAGGAGTTTGTGACAACCCGTGGGCTTCTACAGAGACAAGTAAACAAACAAGCAAACCCGATGTTTTAATGCATGCTGGTGAATGTTTGACAATGGATTTGAGGCTACCTGCACACGCTCTTCTAGACAAAAGGACTGTGACAGTTTTGCTGGGCTGTGTTTTTTTAGTGATGTTTCACTAATCTTAATGTGTTTTTGAATCCCGCTTTAGTGCTAGCACAAAAAGGCTTGCTCATCTCTGAACGTTGCATAATAAATTTATATGTTTCCTTCTTTTCAAAACATATGAAAATGATGCCAAAACATATAATAATTACTTGAAAGAAAATTCCTCACAGTCATTCTATAATAATTTTCAAGGTTCCCAATAGATAAAGTTTAACTCACTTACTTTATATACTTCAAGTTTAACTCCAACTTATGATGACCTTTAGTCTTATTTCCTACCATTGTGTTGTGTCCATCCCTAACCAAGCACAACGGAACTTTAATAAACATGCCCGCAGAGATTATTCAGCAGCACTGTCTGTGAAGTGTTCAGGAAGGTCAAAGCACTCTGGCTGCCCTCAGGACAGCACTAAAGTCATTCAAGCCTGTTTTAGTGTCAGGACACCCTGATACTCACGCACAGCTCAAGTATGACCTGTGGCAGTGAAACTGAGTACAAGCCTCTGCTCTCTGATCACTCACATGGTGTCCTTGGCTTTATGTTTGCCAAAGTATCACAGTATTTTAATACATTTGGCACTCTACAGTCATGGCTTAGTGTTCTAGAATCCAAATTTAGGAAGTAGAATGGCCTGCCAAATGACAAAGTCTTAAAAGTTTGGTGCTTTGCCAATATATATATATATATATATATATATATATATATATATATATATATATATATATCTTAAACGATGACCTGCAACAAGCATGCATGTTTTAAAGAATCAGGCTCCTGTAAAAGAAAACATTTCTGACTGAAGTTAAAGCCCCTGGCACTAGGGGGAGCAAGTCTATTAGAAGTTCTCACTACAGAAGACTGCTTGTCAGAGTAGTGTTGTGAGAGGTTACTGTGGTGAATTCATTTAAATATATACACGTATAGAATCAGTTTTAACTGTATCATTTAACTATCCAAGCATACAGTTGATTTTTTTCATCTTAAATGTATGAAACACTTCCATTGCAGAAATACAGATATTATTTTATACACAATATGCTCCATGTAGTTTTCTGCGGCAGCGATACTCTGCAGGATGTTAAATGCTGACCCAGGAAGAAAACAGATGTTAGCTTTGGCTGTGAGTGTTTAACTCTCACCAGTTGGAGCTAAAAATAATCTGCGCTGTCCAAGAACATTCGTGCAAGAAAAACCAAGGCAACAAAATGGTGTCATTAGTTTTTATAGTTTGCTAAGGAAACACTAATAAGCCGTAGCTGGTAAACCATACCTGTAATTAGATGAGAGTTGAGGGAGGGCGTGCTATTTATTTGTCCGCTATGTAATGTCAGGTTGTGGTTTGGGTTCCCACACCTTCACTTGGGCAGTGACGGTTGCTTTTGGTGAGGCTTTTTTAAATGCCTAAACCAAGAAGAGATACTTTTCTTCCTTTTTAGTGGTTTTAACCTACACAGGGTCATTTGCAACACAATGTCAAAATTACAATTCTCCGTTCTGAATTATGCCATGTATAATTTGTTTTGGTTAATATTAGCTTCTGAAATTTGTTCGCCACAACTACAGCTACAACTCCGATTTTGTACGCACACACCCAGTAACTTAATGATTAAAAATGTTTTTAGGAAATCTCAAACCCTACAAAACTTTGGAAGTGACGTGAATGTGAGAGAGAATGTATTTTTTAGGGGGGGACTTCCCATTTGGCTCTCATCAGCATGTGTTAGTGATTAGACAGTGAAGTGAAGGTGAGCCTCAGATGGACTCTGTCTGTTATTCTCTTTTCCTATTACTCTCTGTCTCTCTGGCCCGAATTTGGTTAACCCCCTATGGCCCCTTACACATCCCATCGAGGGCCATTATGCAGAATAATGCCCATGTTGTGAAGTCGAGAGGTTGCTCACACTGGAGCTCTTCCCCCTGTGGCATTTGATCACATTTGGATAATTGATGAGCATCCAAAACAGGGATGTGGTTCAGATGCCCTGGGTCTCACTCTCTCTGTTTTACTCTCTCTTTTCTTTCCCCTATTTGGAGCATTAGCTCCCTGACCCACTCATGAGCTGTGTTCAACATGAACTCTGTGGAGGTCCATTGAAGGTCATGACCTTCTGTGAACTTTTTTTCATGGTGTGTCTCACTCATGTATTGCTGTTTCACGGTTGCTTCCTCCTTTGTCCCTCTCTTTGGTTGTACATTTATTTGCTGAGTGACTGATCAAGTTCAATGGAGCGTCCAAAGGACATGTCGTGAGCTTGAACAGAAGCCAACGTCAGCGGCACTTCAAAGCTACAGGTTACCTACACCCCCTGAGGTGACAGTAGCTCCAGGGTAGCTGTGTAACTGGCTCCAGTTGTTCCACCATCATCCAGTCTGTGGTTTTTCAGTACGACCTCTCCCTTAGATCTTTCACTGATTATAGAAGATAAGACTGTAGCAAGATCTGGTTGAGAGCTAGTGTCCTGCACACATGGTTGATTTTCTGTTCTGCAATTCCTGCCCGATTATTGTTTGTGTGCTGTTTGAATGCTAAGATATGGTACTGGTTTAGAAAATTCCTGCATGAGAAAATTCATGATTCTGAGGAGCTGTTTGAGGGCAAGAGTACACAACTAGATTAGCCAATCATTGTTTTTGATTAAAGATACACAGCGGCTCATTTAGGGAGAAAAAAAATCCTGTTTTGGCCCAGTCCAAGCTAACGCTGACAGATGACATATCCCCCCCCAAGTTGGGTTTGTGTTAATGGTAGACCCTGGCAGGTGGAGGTCTCCTCTTACACAAACACCAGCCGGTGATTGCCTCCACTTAGGACCAGTAAAAGTAATAAATGATGACCGATCAGGTCACACTGTAAATCCTGTCCAGTCGGTCTGATGGATGGCCAGGTCTAGGTGTGGTTTGAGCCAGGTCTGGTAGGTTTAACGAGTGCTTGGTTTCCTCCCTTGAGCTTGTGTCTGTCTGAAAATCATTCCAACGGGAAGTCACAGTGGAACATATTTTTCCCTTGGAGATGAATCACATATTTTATGATACATCGTACATTTTCCCTGACTCAATCTTCCTCATCCGGTGCTCCCTACCGTAATGTAAATACATTTTGCTGAGCTGGGGTCTTTATGTTTTTTTTTCCCCTTTTAGGATGGCTAAGCAAAATCAACAAGAGTATTAGTCAAGCATCAGATTATGCTTAGTTACATGTGAAAATTTCACACATCAGCCACTTTTCAATCCTAATCATTTTTGGTTTTCTGCTAGGGTCAGGCAGTGGAAACCTGTGTTAAAATGGCTTCACCAACTATTTATAGGCTAATGATAAAAAAAGAAAAAAAGTGCACAGTACTATAAGCAAGTAGTTTACATTGATTAGAATTTTTTAAACTAGAAACATTTAAATATCATAGGATGGTGTTTCTCTGTAGCCTGTAGATTCAGTCTTTCAGCATTTGTGAAGTCCAGTACGAATCGACAAATCAATGTTCTGTCTTTTAGCATGCTTTTATTAAATATTACTATGCAAAAGAAAAAGGAAAAAATTGATAAGAGATAAATTCCAATTCCAGTATCAATCAACTTACCACATATTGAGTCAGGTAGAATCTTAAAGAACTTCAGTATGATCATTTCTGAATTAATGAAAACACAAAGCAGTGCAACTGCTTTTATTTTTTTAAATATCTTAGACTCATTTACCAGTGAGATCTAACCCTTTGAAAACCAGCTGTTTTTTTAAATCTTTTTTTTTGCTTTACTTCTACTGTTAATCACTCCTGCGATGAACATTACTAAAGCCTTCTTGTCCACAGTATTTCCTGTAATTTCTTTGCTGTAGCTTTTGATCCCCTATTGCTCCTTGAACATTGTTCTCTACTTTTGTCTCTCTTACAGCTTTTGCACAAGTGTTCCTTCTTTCTTTTTTGTTTTTTTTTAAATTTATTTATTTGTTTTTCAGAGGTCCATTATCGATCACTTATTGTCTAACCAACAAAAAATGTATACATTCATTACTCGAAGATGCACTTTGGATTAAAGTAAAATCCCACACATTACAGGACATACTTCATAGTTATACTCAGAAAAAATAAAGAACAGTATTTAACATCCATCTGTTATTTGTTGTGGTCATCTCTATATCTGTGTGTCCTCAGGCTCCAGAACATATTGGTAAATATCTGCGCTCTTGTTTGACTTGGCCACTACACATCCTGTGGGGATTGTGCTGAATCACTTTCCCTGTGGCTGTGTGGTAATCTTGGTTTTACATTCAAAATCTCTAACACATTGCAGAGTTATCTGTGCTTTCATACGCGTCCATGCAGGATGGACTTAACACTTGAGAGAGCGAGAGCTTAGTTTGAAATGATACAACTCAGGCGTGAATATCGCTTTGTGATGTGTGAAATGGGTCAGGGCCAAAAAATACCCTTCTATAAGTGGGACGGCTTTAATCTATTTTTATTATACATACTTGTGTTTGTATGTGACGAATGAATCTCTTGAATGAATACTGCATATTTATCCTTCTTAAATAAACTTATTTAGGTCTGAAGTAAAGTACATCGTCTTAGACTTTCTTCAGCTTTTTATGCAAGAGTGGGAATTAAAAATGGGCATTCAGGTCTATTATTATTACTATTGAACTGCAGCTTTATTCAACACAAAGTAAATCATTTTTGTGGCCACAATTAAAAAAATCCCCCTTCTGCTGTAAAACCCTGGCAATATTATGTTCGTTTCTGCAGGGTTGCGATATAAATCCATGCTGTCTGCCCCAATTCACTACGCCACATTAAATTCTTTTAGATCAATTAAACTTCCCAGCTCACTTTACAAGCCACCAGTCTTAATGTTCGCTCCCCCTAACCCTTTGAGCAGGGGAATAGTCTTACAGGGCAGGCAGCATGGGTCGCTCTGCAGAATTTATTGAGCCATTGCCAAATGAACTGTGGGGGTTAAGGGAATGCATGAATTAGTCATATTCAGCATTTTATGCATAGGAAGTGGGAAAGTTGAGTGATTGACCTCATATGTTTTTTTGTTTATTTTATATATTATATTTCCATCCCAAGTCTATATGTAGAGTCACACACAATGTAGAGGACCACATGTCAGATGCTGCTGACTTAATCGTATTAATGAAAGTTTTATAAAATAAAGTGTCTGTAAACGGGGACAGAATCAAAGCATCTGGCAGTTATGAAGTCATGGCTGCTTAACGCCAGTATGGAGGCACATTATGTATGGGTCTCCCTCGGTTGCTGTTTACGACTTAGACTTGTCTGGATTCCTCTCTTTGTATTTTTAGTGGAGGGATGATCTGAGAGCGAACAGGTGGACTCAGGGCTTTTTGGCCAGTAAGCACACAGATTTGCAGCTCAGTTGTCTGTGAATGTTTAAAATGCTATTAGACTGAAATAAATTGTTGGGATTTGATAGTGCTACATTTTTGACTGCAGCACATAAACTTTGCAGACTTACATATTTCACTCTCGTATCCAGTTCCTGATTTGTACTCTGTTTGTGTGTTTACACATTGCGCTACTACCGTGCTATTTGTGTGCACTGTAAAGGTCATTCTCACTCTCTTAGTTTCCCCTCATAGTTATTATTCACAGACAATTAAACCTTTAACAAGCTGTAAGCCAAGCCTGAATATCAATTATTCTTTAATATGCAGTACCAAAGTAAATATAAAGTGGCGGGCTATTGTTAATAAGGTGAATAGGACCAGGTGTGCACCCTGAACACATCACCACATCTCGTGCACTTTTTGGTAATCCATTTCTAAGAATTAATTGCTGTAATTTTGGCCACCATCCCCACCCCCAACCCGCCCCCTACAGAGACTTAAAGAGTTAAGGTGCGTGCTGATGGCGAGCTAAGTAAATTCACTTTATGACACTGCTGTGACATGTGCATCTGTGATTTCACACGCTTAATGTAAAATTTACAGTTGCAGTATTGAATGTCAGGCGGGCCGTGGGGGAGAGCTGGGGGTAACCGGAGCCCCCAGAGAACAAAGCGGGCGTTCTGGCCCAGTCCCCCCTTTGCGCATGCCTCCCCGGCTGCCACCCCTCCCCGCCGCGCTTTACAGCTGTGGAGGTGTGATCCGAGCACGGCGGCTGGCCTTATAGCCGTTAAGCAAGCACCACGGCGCTTCTAATAGCCGGAGGCCCTAATGAACAAAACACCTGGAACTATGGGAGTGCGAGGACATTTTTGCTTTTCTCAGGGAGCTGGTGGACGTTCTGGTGAATGGGTGAATAGGCAAATATATAACTGGATATGGAGGCTGGTCAGGTCACCATCTCACACATTGGCACTGACTCTTGATCATTGAGTAACCACGTCTCATGTCCAGCTTTGGAGGGGTCGGTTGGAATGGCGTGGTCATGTTTAGAAGAGGGAGGCCCACGCTCACTTAAAGTTCAAACGTGGATTAGGCACGCTCGTCCCTCGGTGTCGTGTTCAATGGCAAACCTCCCACTCAGGGAATTGATCCCCCACACTACCCACCAGTATTGATTTAGTTCTATATAGATTATCAGCCTCAATCTTGCGATTAAGCTGCAAGTCCTGCATTGGGTAGATATAAAAAGGCTTTTAACAGGTATTGTTTTCCAAATAACTCAGGTTATTTGAGATCTATTGCCATTAGAAAGATTGATGTGATGCTTACTGTATGACCAGTGAAATTCACTCTTGGGCAATACACAGGGTCCATTTTCATGTGTCTGAGTCACCCTAGAATCTGTCCGTCTGGCATTTTCCATTATTGTGGTAACTGGTTGATCTTAATTACACAGCTGCACACCAATGCATCCTTTACAATCCTCAGAAATGCTCAAATACAATAACAGGATGAACATACCAAGTCTACTTAACATTTATAGTTAATGTCTACTTAACTTATCATTTTATTTTTCACACTCTTTTAAAAAGTTCCTAATACTTGACCTCCCTTCTTACTCTTAGTGAGAACATCATCTACAGAGAAGAGTTAGTAATTATTCGGATGTTAAAGGAACAATTTCACACACGCAGAATATCCATATTAGTACCCTTTATAGAAAAATCAAGGTTAATCGTCAGTAGGGCTGCAACCAAAAATAATTTTCATTGTTGATTAATCTGTTGATTATTTTCTTGGTTAATGGATTAGTTGTTTCGTATATGTCAGAAAATGGTGTAAAAAAAGTGTTTCACAAAACTCAAGATGAAGTCTTTAAATGTCATTTTTGTCCATAGCTTAAAGATATTCAGTTACCCGTTAAAGAGGAGTGAAGAAACCAGAAAATATTCACATACAAGAAGCTGAAATGAATGAATTTTGAGTTTTTATTTTCTTAAAAAAATACTCAAACTGATTAAACGATAATCAAAATAGTTGGCAACTGAGCGATCGTTGCAGCTTTATTTGTCAGTCAAGCTAGAATATTGTGGAGTTTAATTTGCAGTATGTTTCTGTAAAGATTTTGACTGAATATAGGATGATGGAAAAACATCTGCCTCAACAAAGATGGATGCCTCTTGTTATGTATTAAGTAAGAATATACTGTTTGGGATTTGTGGGAGTTTGCAAGAGCCTTAGCAAATATAGCAGACTTGACACTTTGCACAATGTCACAAAGTCTTTTGTGACATTTTTGCATCATCTTGACTAATGACGGATGATAGACTGGTTCTTTTAGCTACCTGGTAATCTGTTGAGCCCCACACAATACACCTGGTCCTAATAGGCACACACACATATGCTCCACTCTTCTCTATTTTTCCCATCTTCCACCTAAGGAAACAAGCTGCTGTTATTCCACCAGTGAGCATTAAACCTGCAATAAAACTGTGGCATGGCCCCTATGTGCAGTATGGGTAATGCTCCATATACTTTAATGGTACACTAGACCAGGTCATATATTACTCTTCTTATGTGAGATTCAAAAAGCTGAGGTAGGGGACGAGATTTGTGGCACAGCTACTGTGTTTGATGCATGGTATGTATGTTGATGAGCACCATCTCTGGTAATGGAGGAAGGAGGAAGGACTTTTTCTGTTTGTGGTCATTTACATGAAAAGGTTGAGTCCTTGCTCTTAATTTCTGAAATGATTTTCTTTATTGCTTAATGACACTGCGATATTTTCAGAAAACTATCTTGAAACATTTAATCCCACTTTTACAGATTGGATTCATAGTTGGATTGTAAAATGAATTGGAAATAATAAAAATGTACTGCTCTTTTTAAAAAGGAAGTTTTCTCCACAGGAATTCATAGTAAATTCTTGTAATTTTATCAGTGCTGGATGTGTGTTTAACATAACAATACTGACAGAGCATTTACAACAGCCGTGTATTGTTGATAAATGGCCCGTATTGTCAGTTCAATTTATATCCTTGAGAGCACACAAGACTCATTCTGTAACACTGCACCACACACACGCTCTGATGCTAACAATCTCTTACAAATTTCATAACAACAATGGCGGATAGGTCTTTCACCACTGCAACCGCTAAACACTCCTTATAATTGGATCCAAATGTGGTAATAGACAACATGTATTTGGGAGTGCGGAAGTAACTCCAGACTACAGCCACATGATACTGACGATCAGTACGATGCCGCGGTTGAAACAGATGTCTAAACACACAACAGTGTCGACAGGCTGAGGCCCGATGTTTACAGTTGCCTGAGGGAAGGATTCTGCTTTTTGGTGGTGAAGAAAAGATGATTGGATGCAATAAAACAACAAACCCTCTACAGATACACTCTCAATTGAGGAAGTCAATTAGGCACATTGCATAGACACTGAGTGGAGACTTAACCTTCTTTCTGTTAATTAGTGTTCAGTTGATTAGTGATCCTCCTTAAGATCAACTGAGGTGTGGTTGCAGATCAAGCAGGTAATGTGCCTCTAATCCTGCACATCTTAAATGATAAAAAATGTGTCATACACCTCAAGCCTGTGTCTGAGCGTCCCCGACGTTCGCACTAAGCATTGTCATCTGTGAGTGTGCAAAGGGGCTTTTGACGATTGTGTCGCTACCATCATTCATCTTAACATTTAAAAATGATACTAATAATGTTTTTAATCAGTTATTAATCAAAATCATAAATATAAACATCAGAAGCATTAAAGTGCTGCATAAACTGTCAGCCTGTGACAAATATCTGTGACACAGTGGATAATTATTTTTCAAGCGAAAACCAACTCCCCAGTAGAACACATGAACAGCGCTTCTTTAACTCATTCGGTCCCAGCGAGTGACACAGAGAACGAGGCCTGGACCCAGGGCTGGAAGGAGGAAACTCCTTTGGTGCGTTTGTAAAAAGGCACTGTGAACAGGAACTGGATCAGATGCAACAATGTATCATTTCTTCCATTAGTCCAGAAACCACATGAGCCGAACTACAGGTGTGAAAGCACCCTCAGTGTGCTGCAGGAATGCTGCATTGTTGATCAATTCCTTTTCCCCCAACATCGTCTCCCTGAGAAATGAGCTCAAGCACTGGTTTCATATTCACACATGCGCACTGTACATATGCAAACACACATACAGAGACATCCACATTCATACTCATTCCTACAGTAATTATTTTGTAGCATTGGACCTTCCCCACTGTCACAGATCAAAAAGGGAGGAAGGAAAGTATAGTCAGCATTAAGTATTCAACACTTCTGTCTTTCCTTTGTAAATAAAACCAAATGATAAAGTTAACTTAATGTAAACTGTCATGAAGCCACTGTCTGTGTGCTGTTCTGTATGTCAAAAACCTTTGTCAGGATATCTGCAATGCCATTTGTATAACAACCAAAAAAACAAACAGTGATACAACTTTTATTTCGGCATTGAATGAGACATGGTGTTCCACATCCACTATAGCAGAGGGATATTCAGGATCAGACATTATTTTCCCCCAAAGCAAACATGATACATTTTGCCCTTGTGCCACATCTGCACTTAATGCAGCTGAATATGACAAGCATGTTAAGTAAACATAACCTTGAATTGTTTAATTTAGTGATTTTGTTTAATGAAAAACACCGTAATCAAAAACGTTTACAATATATCCATTATATAATCTTTTTGAATACGGATTATGTTTCGGAGCATGAAGTCTGTGAGCGTCAGTGGAATATGTATCGAAAGGAATCTTAACCAACTAACTAAGCTCCAAAAGGATTTTCCCTTATTCTTTTCACTCAGTCTGACTTCAGATCATGTTTAATGTAACATCCGTCATACAGCCCTAAATCTGGTGTCGAGGCTGTGGCTGGACAGGAAATTGATGTGGAGAGAAATGGCTCAGTGGCAAACCTTTACTATTACCGCCGTCATGTATGGTAGAGATAGGTGCAGTCAGCAAAAATTTGGCTCCACCCAAACAGTTTTAGGTTTTGCCAGACCATCTCCACTCAGGTTCAGCCTGTTCACACCTCGTTGTCTCCATCCACCTCCACTCCACTGAGCAGGTCTCTCCTTTTTTTAACGCTCCTTCCCTTTTCTCCCATGACAGCTTTTGGCCAGGAAGGAGCTTTCACAACTCAACTTGTGTGGCCACCCAAAAAGTGAGGCCGAGTCCAAAGTTTTGCAGGAACTCTGTTCAGCAATAGTCCTTGGGTTTCCACAGGCTTGAGGAAATGAGAAGGAGAAGAGGAAGAGAGAAGAGAGCGTGTGTGTGTTTGATCCATAGAGAAACACAGGCGAGAGCAAGAGCTGTGTGCGAGCACACCAGCGGAGAAGGAAACCTGATTTATTATCACCAAAAAATCAACTGCAGATGTCAGCTCACGGATTCTCCCTCTGTCGCCAATTATAGACACTCACGCAAAGATCCGCTCAGCCCGAGAGTTTGCCTCCTTATTCGCACACACATTTACACTGTGCTGCAGTATTTTAGTGAACAGAGCGTTGACACAATCTAAATCTATATGAAGGCTGCGGACATAGAAGGCCTTCCTCTTCCTCGTTACTGGAGAAGGTATTTCCCTCATTACCATACAGTACATCAAACTCCCTAGCTGTGCCAAAAACCTTAGTTTTTTCATTTTCAAATAAGAATGGAAATATATGCCCTGATCCTGTGATCCATGTGCATCCTTAAATTAGGAAATGCACACATGCCTGCACACATCCTTAAATCTGATAAAATCATAATTCGCAGTCAAAAATGAAATTGAAGGCCTTTCACAACTGGATTATTTCCCACTGATCCCTCTAAATTGACGCCAATGACGGATAATGAAGATGTCCATAAAAAGCATTAGAGGTGTGATGTCAGCGATTATTCTCCCTCTGAAAGTTTTCTACCCTCGAGCCTTTTTCCTGCTGCATGTTGTTCCACAGCGTCCGTCATTATGTGCTTTTTCAGGTCGTTACTGTAATCACCAAACCATCCTCTGGATTAAGTATAATCTGTCTATATATATTTTTGGATTTCCTTGTTTAGACGAAAGAAGATGTGAACTTGATAATGGCCAACTTAACTCATGAGAACTCCATTGAAATGCATTGCGCACATAATCATAGAGTCAAGAGAAAATTGCCTTGTGTTTATGTTCTGATTGTTCAGACCCTGGAATTCATCAAGCCGACATTGACCCTGAATAAAACCCTTGTGGATTGAGGGTGACACAGAGAAGTGGACGGCAACAGGGTTTAGTTTGTGCCAGAACCCTCCACAGTAAGACTAGCAATTATTTTGTGGTCTTCTGGCACCATTTACGTTTGAATATTAGATGCATACTTAATGGTATTAGTTTTAAGTATTCTTTTATTTCTCGCTATTACTGTAAATATAGTCTGGCTGTTTTGTGGCTGGCACTGTAGCCACTAGCCAGTCAGTCAGACATTAATCAGGCTTACCGATTTTAGTTAAGAATCAGCACAGTTAGCCTAACGTTGCTAATAATGTTGGCAGCAATGCTAGCAGACATGACCATTAGAACCAGAGTAGTACCAGGAATTACAAAGAGGCTTGATGAAGGTTTTTCTGAAGGTGAGAGCGGAGCAGGTGAAGGTTTAAGCAGTTCGTCCATCTGTACACAAGGAAAGATTGTAACATCTGATGCAACAATACTATGCATATAAACCTAGTGTTCTCAAATGTTTATCAGTGCTATCTTGTTTAGTTTAAGCATCTATGTGTGCGCCTGTTTGATCAGCACCTTCTCTGCTCTGCTACACTCCTGATTCACAAGTTAAGATACGGACAGCAAAGTCACTAATGTTGATTTAATTCATCAAGCACATTTTACAAAAGCAAAATAAAGTTTAAAGTGGTGATGCCCTCTGCATACATAGTGGGAATGGTAATCCCTGAGCAAAGTTGTGATCAATTCAGAATCTGGAAGCCAAGTATGAGTAGTCTGTATGTATACAGCTGGCTCGGTATGTGCGTGGTGTTGGTGTTGCATTGCTGCGCTGCATAGCAGACATATATTATGACAAACTGTAAGCAAAGGTAGATCTTGTAAAATGATAATGGGAATGTGGTAACTATTAAAGAGGTCTTAAATCTCAAATGGATGAGCTCATAAAATTGCATGTGAACACACCACAATGTGTTCATTTTTATTTTTTTTATATTAGATGAAATAAATAGTGTAAAGTTCAAAAACGTGAACACTGCTGTAAAATATGCAAGACGACTTCACTGTCCTGTAACCAAAGTGCTTAGCAACACTGAGGGGAGGGAGTTTCACACAAAGTAGACAGACAATGTGCTGATCCATCCAGGCACTGCGTTGATACTATATTTGCTACTAACACTTTATTATACAGTATTTGGACTAGTGAAATGTGATGTGCAAAGCATTTGAAAAAATGAAATACATTTTCCGTAATTTAAGTTACTTTTCTGATTGAAGTCCAGAAGCTCGGTTAGCAGAGACATTCTTTCTCTATGCAAATGAAGCCACCATTGCAAAAAAGCTCAAAATGACTCATAGCAACAAAAGCACATGGCTGTGGCTGCAGCAGTGGCAGTAACTGCTGTAGTCGGGTCACATTTGTTGCTGCAGGGAACATGTTCAAGAGAACATATTAACAGTCTGTGTAATTAGGGGGATTAGAATAATGTATGGAAGGCCCTCCCATACATATTTACATGCAGCCAAAAGTAACTTTTTGGGGGGTATTTAACTCTAAGGAAACTGCAGTTTTAGCTTTCCAGCTCCAAATACATCAAACACACCCCATTAATGAATACTATAACTAATCTTACATTGTGGTTTGTGTGCTTGTGTCCCTGTATTTTGTGATGTGTATGTTTGAGGCAGAGAGCAAAAGAGGGCAACAGAGGCCTTTCTGTGACGAAGTGTTGCCAGCATGCTGTTTACATTTCGGTCATATGCCTGCCCAAAGCTAGTGCTATAATTGTAAAATATGTGTCATGTAGTAGTCGTTAAACTGTAGTTTAACAGTAAAACAATATAGAAGATCTTTCAATTGTAATTGCTATGGAAAAACGTACCTGTTGCTGAGCTCTTCAAAGAGTCATTAATAGAACCGGATCATCTAGTGTTGTTCATCTGTACTTTGGCTTGTAAATATAATGTATTCCCACAAAAAGCATTTTTGTCAAACCCCAATGGGAGTTTTATAGACAACACAGTTTTTCACAATCGGCCTTTGGCATTAGCAACAGCAGATGACTAAAATCTGAGTGATGATGGTACCAGAAATTGACTGAAAGGCAGCCAACACAGTTTACTCCTAAATATTTGAAATTTGAAGACTAAGTTTCCTGTAGCTTAATGCTAAACAACACACCTCCCCCACTTAACAATAAAATGCCATTAGCCACTGAGTTGACTTCGAAGCTCCATATTGTCTCCATAAATTGTGAACAAATTGAGGACATAATAGATATTTACAAAAAAAGTTTGATTAAACGATTAAAGTCTCCTTAATGCAAAAGAACAGCTAGGGTAGCACTGTATTTGATCTCCCACTCAGTTTCGCTGCTTGCAGTGAAACTCAAACTTTCAAAAGTCTTTGTGAAATATTAGATCCAGATTTCTATGTTCACACTGCCTTTCATTTCAGGGCAATGTCCCAAACAACATACTTTCCCTTTAGAATAATGCCCAACTCGAAGGTACTGGATGAGGATTACATTAAAACACATTTTCTAGGTTCTGTAGTGTATCATGTAAACACGTTCGGTGTCTTCAAAGCTTAAATACACGTTTTTTTCTTTTTTCAATTGCCTTTTTTCCTGGAACATGTTCAATAAAAAGTCATACCGTCAGCATTTAGAGAGATAAATGATGTTGCTTCTAATACATTCAAGATTTAGTAGTTCCCCATAAACCTTCATGTATGCTGTCAGCTCACAGGAGTCACTACGGCATGTCATGTCTCCTGTATTAAATAAATCAGGTGGATTTTTAACAGTCCACCACAATTTTATTGTCATTCATTTCCATTAGTTTAATATTGTCTAGTATCTACGTCTCTTCCCTCTTTCCTGCTGCTTCATTTCCAATAACAATATGCCTATCTGCTGTTCTTGGATCAGACCTGAATGTATGTTCTCACGCGATCGTTCCTGTTGCTCTCTTTTGCTCTGTAAAACACTCAATGACCTGTCTGTGTATAATAAATACAGTTTAACGTGGAAGATTAAACACATTAAATATTGCAGTTTGGTGGCTCCTAAAGACAGATGTAGGAAAGGCAAGTTACAACTGGATTCACGTATCTCACAAATGACAAACCTAACGGATTGAGCTGCTATTCCAGCATTATGCATCTAAATTGTAATATTTGGGGTATTAACATGATTAATGAATAGTTCATTACTGCTACAGGTGACTGACCTTGATAAATGTCATGTTCAGTGCTCTGATGAATGTGATGCAGTGATAGCACAGTAGTAGCCCAGCCAACCTAATCAGAAGTTAATATGTTGGTTTACACTAACTTAACGATCTGTGGACTAAATATCAATAAAGCACAGCCTAATCAGTATGTTTATGAGAGCACTCTCATTTTGATAGACGACCATGCAGCGCTCAGTGCCGCTAGCTAGCACGGCTAGCCTAATGTAAACACCTCAGTGTCCAGCACTCTCAGTGACAGACCGAGTTGTAGTTGTAGTGGGGAGTCAATAATGATAATGTGTGTGTGTGTGTGTGTGTGTGTGTGTGTGTGTGTGTGTGTGTGTGTGTGTGTGTGTGTGTGTGTGTGTGTGTGTGTGTGTATGCAAGTGTTTGATGGGGTCAGCTAATATACTACTGAAGAAGTTTTTCTGCTGAGTGCTTTGAAAATGGTGTTGAGTGTCATTTTCTTTCCTTGTTGGAGGAAACTAGTCCATGAATAAATGCAAGCACTGTTTCTCTATCACTCCTCCAGGGCGCTAGGCTAATACTGAACACTGTCTATACTCACACACACACACATACATCCACACATACTCAGTCCCCAGTAAAGTCCTGTTTTTTCCGTTGGGTGTCATTTTAGAGATCCATGGGGAATAAATTATTGTCAAAGACCCAAATTAAATAGGGAGATTTATGTAGTTGATTTTATTTGATGAGCATCACTAGTCTGATAGTATTTGACATCTCTGCCCCTCTCTCTCATCAGCATACACTCTCCTTGAGACACTCCAGCCCAGTTGAGGAATTGACTCTCCACAGCGTTTCAAGATAACAGCAGTTTTTCAATCTGACCTAAGAGGATTGCCATGTTAGAAAAGAATGTTTCCATATTTGATAACATGAGACCCAAGTAATACCACTTGTTTGTGTTAGAATACTGTATCTTTATATGGAAATATTCTCAGCAGGCCTTTAATGAGCAAAAATATATGACCTACAGTAAAAATCCCTAATATGGGTATAAAGGGGGTATTGAATCATCTTAACTGTTCATCAATATTTTGTATTTGTTCAATATAAATTACCCACACAGAATAAACCTTCCATCCCTAACAGAGACAAATTTAGTTGAATATAGAATTTATATTATTCATTTTTTCAATCAAACATCAAGGCCCTTAATTTAGGTATTCATTTGCCTCATGATTATCAATTATTTCATTTTTTTGTCTTTTACCACACTTTATGAGCTGTATATGAGCTTTTTCTTGGACGACCAATGGTTTATCACTTAAGTATTAAAAAAATAAAACCTAATGTGTCATCATTTAATTAGATTTTAAATGTAATTGTCATTGTTTAAATTTACTCCAGTTCTGAGACCAACTATTTTGTACGATTTTTCCAAATAGTGTAAAATAAGTCAGTTGTAGAGCTACTTAAATGTTCTTAAACATATATTGTCTACAATATTTTATATTGTACATGAAGGATAAATAAAAAATCTATTATCTTGTGTGTTTTAGGCCATTATTAAGCATGGATGCTTCCATTGTGCACACAGTTAACCTGTGTTTAGTCACAAATGAGTTAACATGAATGTTCTGCACTGTATTTTCAGCACAGAACCCCCTAATTAGTTTAACATTAGCAACCACAATCAAACATATGCTGTTCTCGAGTAGGGGAAGTCATAAACCTCAGTATTTACTTTGTGCGCCCCTTGTTTGCACCATTAAAACAGCTAATAGGTAATAATGCCTTTCCCCCAACTGATAACAAGTGTATTTAAGGCTTTCAGAGCATGTGTAAGTAGCGGTTAGCTTGAATGCAAACTTTGAGAAAGTTAACTAATGGTACTATAAGGGTTCATTTTTAAGGCCAATTCTTTTTTTTTAGGGCAGAAGTAGCAGCCGTATTGATGTCAAATGGGCTGTGCCACTAATATTGTTAATTAAAGGCACAATAATGTTCGAGTTAATACCTCCAACTTACCTCTGCATGATCTGACGTTTTCACCATGATCAGCATTTCTGAGACACAAGCCTACCTCCTAGCCTCATCCAATCTTACACCCTGACACCTACTGAAATCTCATCCAGTATCACCAGCTAATAGCTCGAGAGCGACTTACCCCCTCGGCTGTTTTATGACTGGCATTTTTTATGAGACCACAGTGGGCCTTTCAGCCCTGAGAGGTCAGACGGCTCGACAGCAGCGGTCAGAATGAATGGCTCATTTCCTCGCCGTGGCACGATGGAGAGGATACAGTTCCTCTAGCCTTTCCTCCGGGCTGACATTGACGAGACACACAGACGGAGCAAATCCTAAAGAGTGTGTCAAACCACTGTCTGCTAGCCCTGCTTCATGTACTGAACACCACATGGGTCATTATGAGCCGGATTCTGTGCGACAGTCTCCACAGAAGACACAGTTTAACATCACTCAAAGGGATCTGCGCCAGTGAAGCTGGAAAAAGGTAGCTCGTATTTAGCCCCCCCCCCCCACCCCAGAAGATGTGGTTGATTTCATTTTATATGGAGTGAAACAATGAGTCAGGACAGGCTACTGCTGAGCTCTCAATGTGAAAGGCAGCCGACCCATCTGGAGGTGACTGAGTGGGATTTGTATCAGCCAGCACTGGATATCCTCGCTGTCGTCTTTTATACGTTCATAAGTAGAAAGAGGCGAAGGAGGAGTGCAAAAAAGGGAGGGGGGTGGTGTTGCTCTGAAAAGAGAAAAGGAATTCTGGCTTCAGCCTGGTGCATTTTATGAGAGCTCGGTGCAAACGTCATTGGTCAACCCACTTGCAAATCAGGCCCCCACGGCTATTGGATATCTCTGGTTTCCATCATGAGGGAGGGCGTGTGCATGAACATGCAGGAGCATGCATAAAAAGACAATTATTGTGCCATCAAATCCTTGCAAGCACACACACACACACACACACACACACACACAGAATTGCTAATATATATAAATCAGCCTCAAACACACGTACTAAGTGAAAGCTCACACACACACACACACACATTCACTTCCACTACATGTGTATCTCAATCTCACATTAAACACACAATCCTTTCTCTCTCTGTCTCTCTCCCTCTAATACACACATAAAAACACACACACACACACACACACACACACACACACTACAGCGAGGGTCTGGGAGCAATCAAATATCTGCACTACAGAGCCCGTCTGAATCCTGTTTTCCTGTGCGTCTGCACCCATGTACCAGCGGTTCCTCCCCAGCGCTCCAATAAAACCTCACTAATGATCCCCCTCGCCCCCTCGCCCACACCCTGGCTCTGGCACCCGGCCTGTAGATGCACAAAAACCGAGGGGCACTTTACGAGCTAAGCGGCCGTCCTTACCCGTGATGTCATCGGCAGCTCTCATTTAATTCCGCCAATCCCCCCAGAGAGCTGCCAGCTCTCAGACACACCAGAAGAATACAGCTGCTATTTCGACCTCCTTTCTTCACCGCTCGCCATCTCTTTTCTATGTGTTTGTTTGTTTGTTTGTTTGTTTGTTTGTTTGTTTGTTTGTTTTTTTTAGGCTGTAAAGAGTTCTGCCTGTGCACCACACACAGTCACTCTCTGAGTCTGTGGGTGGATATTTTTATAAAGGGCTTTCCCCAAAAAATACTGCTTGTCCAATTACTGACACATTAACTGCTTCTCATCTGACGCACCGAGCGGCGAGCGGACACTGACTCACTGTTTTCAGAATGACTCCATTCAAGCGGCATAGAGGGATTATAGGTTTCTTTCTGCCCTCTACAAGCTGCCTCCATCCAAATAGGAAGTACTCTGACATGCACTCACACTCTGTAAATCCTCCACTTCATGTTTTTTTTTCATGGAAAATATAAAAAGGAATATATGATCAACTATAGGTCTTCATCGGGTGTTTTTCAAACAGTCCCAGCATTTGTATTCAAACAAAATGTTCAGAAATTTTATAGAATTCCATTTCTGCAAAAGCAATGCACCTCAAACTATTAAAAAAAAAAACATACCTCCTGTTTGTCATACTGTTTGCATCTTCAAAGGAACACACACTTTGTACACAACTTTTCCCAGCTCTCAGTATAATGTTGCCAGGTAATATGTCAGGCTTTCAAAAAATCTCAAAATAATAATGAATTGGCTTTCTAATAGTTTAATGCTATGATGCAAGAATTAAATAGGTTTTTTTAAATGATGAGAGCAAGGCGGTTGTTTCTTTAGTCTGCAAATTGTAATTGTATAAATATTTGTCCCAGATTCAGCACCACAGGTCACCGTGTGATGTATGGCCGCTGTCACCTAATCAGCTCTGGGAAATGAGCTCACATGCACAGGAACTTCATTTAAAGACACATACTAGTTGTTGTAGTGGTTCCATAAACAAACATTTTAGTTAGTTTATTTTAATCTGTGCTCTGTAGAAAATATCAGAAATGTTTTGTTGTAATACCTGTTTCATAAAATATAAGGAAAAAGATGCTAATGTTTATCTGCATTTGCGTGAGGAGTATTGCTGTTGAAGTATTCATTTTTTTAAATTAAACTTTAATCAGGATGGCTTAATTTCCTACCCTTGTGTTTCACACACATTATGTTTCCGAATATAAACAACCTTAACAGCCCGCTACTGACACAGACTCACACACAGCCCGCACAAAATCCAACTTGGGAAGCTAATTATGGGGGAAATGACCCTTTACTCATTTGAAAGGTATCCAGACAAGCTCTTGCAACACCTACTCAATTAGCTGCCATTTGTCCCCTTGAGATGAATGACTCGCTCTCTCCTCAGTCACCCAAAACATGAACACTCAAGTCTTTGATCTGCTGCTGCGTTAGATCAGATCTTCCACAAGTGAAGTACTGAAACACTCAACAGTCCGATGCCAGGGCAGTGGGAAAAAGAGTGAACATGTTATTTAAATGGCTTAGTTGTACAAACCATGCATTAAAATATAAAAGGTAAATATGTAGAACTCCTGATACGTGTCACTGACTGACATTTACATGGATAGAAATAGGGTTGAAACAGTATGAATTTTCCATTTTCCATGATAGTATTGTTATTGTTGATTTAGTTATTGATATTATTACTTATTTTTGTATTAATGAAAACAGAATTATAATAATAAACCAAATTCTGAACCTGTTAAAACATTTTTTTTAACTAAAGCATGTTAGTTAACAGCACTGTAGGATGTTAGATAATCTGCTAAATTTAAAAATATCAGCTGAAAGTTAAAAAAAAAAAAGTTTCATTTTAAACAATTAGAATATACTGTGTGTATATATATATATATATATATATATATATATATATATATATATATATATATATATATATATATAGCTGTGCAACAGAGTAGCCAGAGTGCTCCTCTCTGTATATTTAACTCACTTATGTCAGTTTTGTCAATACCGTCGATAAGTTAATAATTTTAATTTACTATACTAAATAATTTTACTACTGGGTTTATCGTGATATCAGTATACCGTCATAAACCTAGTTACAAAAAGTATATAACAGAGTATGTTTAAATTGATGGTTCATGGCAGTGGTCTCCATGTTGTTTTTTTCCTTCGAAGAATCTGTTTCAGGTCAGAGAGGACAGGTGACCAGTCTTCACCTCCCTTCCTCCTACCTCTGAAAAGAGGTCATAAACCAAAAGAAAAAAAAAACTTTCTCAGCTAAAGAATCCACCGGCTAAATGGAGAGAGGGGAGGGGTAGATGGAGCAGGAGAGTCCATTAAAAAAAAAAATGACGGCCACAAAAAAAGAGAGGAAAAAAAAATCCCCACGGCAGCACACAATGCCATAGCCGGGGTTAAGTGCTAGGATTTCAGTCGATGGGGGATTTGGGGGTCCCTGCGTTTCTAAGCCTCTGTCCCCAAACCTCGCCTTCATCCCACCTCCCTCCCCAATACACTCTCTATTTCTTTTGCTCTCTCTCTCTCACACACACACATTTACGTCTTTCCCAGATCTACCCCCCGTCCCCGTCCCCGTCCCAGTCATCTGCCATAATCAGAACGATGATATACGGGCCCCATTAAAAGAGAGGGGCTGCTGACATGCAGGACAATAGCCCCTCACAGCGTGTCCAGGAAGCCTGCCCATCCAGGTGCACTCTCCCTTACAGCCAGAGGCCTGCTGCTCTCCCTCCTTCTCTCTCTCTGCCTCTCTCCCTCTCTTTTTCTCCCCCTCTCTCCAAATGCAGTGTGAACCCATTGAGATGGAAGGTAGAAACAGGAGAGGAGCAGAAAGGGGGAGCGGAGGAGCTGTGTGGGGGTGAGGAGGGACTTGCAGGACTGGGATTTGAGAGAGAAAAAGGGAGGGTGGTGGTGGGGAGGGAGGGGTGAGGGAGAGCTCAGGTGTGTTGAAAAGACAGGACATTTGAGCAGTCAGCGATGGAGGGGGGAATCAGTGAGCTTGAAACAATGGTGATAATAAAAGTCTCCCCTTTCACCCCGTGTGCCTCTCTCTTCTCTCTTTTTTGCTCACAGTCTCTACCTACCTGACCTACCGCAGCGCATCACGGGGCACAGAGGAAGGCTGGAGGGGGGAAATGTAACGACGGATGAGATGAGATTGGTGGCAACAGGGGGAGGAGTGCTGGACTGGTTGTCCATCAGCACATCCTCACTGACAGCCGCAGGCCTGTCTGTCAGCAGGTAATTTAGACCAGAGACAGACAGACAGACAGACAGACAGACAGACAGACGTATGTGTGCTTGGGCCACCTCTGTCGCTTAATATTTGTTTTCAAGTTTATCCATCAGTACTCTGATTCATTCTTGCAATATTGTCAATTTTGTTATGTTTCTTTGAAAACGTGAGAATGTTTTCACTTTGATCTTTTTGTTTAATTTGTACAAATTTGTGTAAAAATGGTAAATTGAAAATGTATCTTGTGACTGATTATAAATCACTCCTAAATTTCATTTGAAGTAACGATCGACAATACACCACTACAGTATTCATAGTATTTTTTGATTAACTCTAATATATAACTGAAAGAAAACTTTAACTTTCCAACATGTTTGACCTTCATATCATCAAATTGGTGCTAAGAGGATAATTAAGTTATGTATCTTCTTTAAATTCCATGTCACAACATGGTAACCCCCTGTGTACCGTAAATCCAGACCTAAGTAAACCATGGAGCCACATGGCCTTTCTCCTCAGTAGCTAGTGGCCCAGACACTGTCAACAATACGGAGAGCCACCACCACCAGACCCCCAAGAGCCTCCAAGGTCCACTGCACAAATCCCCTTCTGCACCCAACCAGTCCCTTAATACACACCGGCTATCTGCCCTCAGCTCCCTGTGTGGTCCTCCTCCAAAAGGAGAAAACAGTAAAGAGAGCTGACATCTCTGTCTGAGATGATCTGCCTTTTCCCGGCGGTCACCTATCCTGTATCCATAACCGAGACTCAGGTGCAATTTAGATAAGGAACTTTTGGCTGGTTCTATTTTTCTGTGAATGGAGAAACTGAAAAAAATGAGGATGTAACACACTCATCTGTCTCCTGAGTGGGTTTCTCCATCCTCCTGACTAACAGACTCCCACAGATCTGAGCTCAGCATTGTTTTACGCGTAGATTAATTTCAGTGTCTAGAGCTGTTTTTCAGGACATCCTATCCATGTCCAATTTGAGGTTTGTCTCCTCGTCTTTAGCCAAGCTGCACTCCCCTCGCCATCCCTTGTGTCCTGAGAGGGAAAATAAAGCTGGTTTGGGAGATGCAGTCAACAAGGTGGTAGGAATTTTAATGACTGGCTTTCTGCTGCCTTTTCCTCTCCCGTCGTTCTGGCACTCAAATAATGATCCGGCAGACTTTGCTGTTTGGCACCTACTGGCTTTCCTCCCTGTAGAAAGTGGTGGACAGAATAAAGGACAAGTCCACCAAACCCCCCTGCCCACTTTCTGACAAAAGACACAGTACATTCTAATTAATGCTAAGGCAAAACAGCCTGTTGTAAATAGATGGACCTTTATATTCAGAAAGTTTAATTCTTTTGACTTTTTATACTTTGGTATAATTTCTTCATGCTCATGCTATAACCTTTATTCAGGCGAGATGCTTCGAACAAATATTCCTTGCTTACGGATATCCGTATGTGCACGTACATTGACCTGAAGAAAAACGTCTAAATGTACACACATAATCACACACAGTCACAGAATCACATGAAACAACGGTGACAGGACGTCAAACCTCTAGTGGCAGACATTACCCGGGTCTGGTGAGCAGAGAGCATTTGTCACGACCAATCAGAAGAGTCAGTAGAGTTTGTTATTGGAGCTCTGATTTTGGACCAGTGGTGCTCGTACACTCAGCGGTAGGTAAGGCTGACAAAGTCCTGGCTTGTGTGTGTGTGTGTGTGTGTGTGTGTGTGTGTGTGTGTGTGTGTGTGTGTGTGTGTGTGTGTGTGTGTGTGTGTGTGTGTGTGTGTGTGTGTGTGTGTGTGTGTGTGTGTGTGTGTGTGTGTGTGTGTGTGTGTGTGTGTCTCAGTGCAAGTGTGTGGCACACTCTGTTCCTATCAGACCTCTCTCTCCCCTTGAAGCAAAACAGATCCCCTGGATAAGCTCACCCAGTGGCAAAGACCTCCTCCCCCCCTCCATACGTACACACACACATGCACACTTATTCATATATTGCATGCCTCCCCTGCTCCCATCCCCATCGCTTCTGTCTTGATCTAATGCTTGGTGCATAATGGAACAAAGACAAGTGCCATTTTTCTCCTTTTCTCTGATTGCTGCTTTTCAGTTTGTAGACTGTAGATGAAGGTCCCAGTGTAGGAAGGCAGGCAGCCAGGGAGGCAAGGCAGTACAGCACTGAGCTGCTGGACAGCAGCCGATTGTGAATGTGAGGAGGCCGATCAGCCGGCCTGGCCACAAGCGCAGCGGTATTTTGCTATGTGAATGATGACTGATGCCGCTGCATAGACACCCATCTCTCAAGCCTGTGCGTGTGAGTGTGACACATCCATGTAAACACACATATATGCACATTTATGTGCGACATAGAACAAATGCATTTCCTTTTAAATTTGCTTGGGTGTGTTTCCATTTTTTTTCTCCATTTGATTTTCCAAAATAAAGGAAAAAACATCTCTGCATAATAAGACTATAAGTCATCTATATTCCAGAGATACTGAATGATAAACCTCACATCATCATTCTTTCCATAATGAACTTAGAGCATTTTGCAAACAAACTCTTCCCCGTCTCTTCCATCTCACAAACACACTGCCACAGACGCACTGGCAAAGTGGCATTTTGCATAACAAAATAATTTTTTGTTATTATGGTTTTTTTTTCTTTTATGTGTGGCCGCAATTGACAAAATAGCTTGTTTACCAAGATGAATGATGATGAAAGAAATCACTGTAATTGGGCTTTGGGTTTCATTGTAAACTCTCTAGACAACGGTAAAAGAACAGCCACATTTTGGACGATCAGGAATTGTTGTTGGAGGCAACCAGAAACCAGAAAACCATTTATTTTTTAGTACCACGAAGACGTCAGCTGGTGTTAACCATGGTCACTTCATTTCCTCCGCGCTGGCACTGGAAAGTTGACTGGAGCTGAACTGTTAGATGACATCGCACAGGGGGACCACACTAGCAACCAGTTCTTGAGGATCAGTCATTGAAATCACAACACAGAGATGTTGGGTGAGTGATGGTGCGAACACTGTCGAGCACATGATTATTATTAAAACTCAGTTTTACATTGCAATAACCTTAAGTAGAAGCTCGTATGGCAATGGAGTCCAGATGGTAACGGGGACCATTACATTTCAAATGAAAAACCATGTTACTGTAGAGAGATTATGGAGATTTGGTTTAGAGTTTTGTTTACTTACATGTAAGTAATTCCCTGCAGTTTAGTTTAGAGTTACAGGACACATACACACACACACACACACACACACACACACACACGCACACTGAGACCATCCCACAGGACTGGGAAAGTTGAGAGGTGCCGCCATGACCCCGGGCCTACAGGTGTCTGTTAGCCCAGTCCTCCACACACTGAAGTCCCAGCAGCTGACAGGCTATAAGTGTCCCACAGTAGCCCTTTACCAACTGACAACTTCAAAGGTTACACTGCATGGGTCACAACAAAACATTATTTTCAGCATATGTGTGACTTGACAGTGAGGGAAAAAATAAATAAATAATAGAGTGGCAAGTTGTCCAGTTTTACCATATGGCAAATGTCACAGTGTGACACATATGGGCTTATGAAAATGGCAAGCGAGGACGGGGCGAATCGCGAATCCAATCGTCTGTCACACTTTATTAGCGCAGCCAGAGAGACTGAATCTTTCCCCGTCTCACTATGCGACACATTTGGTTCACAGATGCGCTCCGTTGTAAAACAAGTCATTGGATGTTAACAGAAACCACACGGCCAAATAAAATCCTTCCAATGATGAGCAATCAGCATTAGTGTGCGGGCTGACATTTGCATGGTAGCATCCCACTGAGCCGCTGTCACTTTACGCTGTCACTTTTACCTCATCCGAACAAACATCACTTAAAAATCACCAAGGAGTTACACACGCCGAACTTTGACGTGCAGGTTTACTGTTTTTTTTTTTAAATGGTAGGAAAAAAAGGCCCAAATGGTAACAATTTGAAGTCAATAAACTCTTCTCCTCTAAAATGCACTGGCTTCAAAAGAGTATTGTGGGTGTTCTGCACGGCGGTAATGGAATTGTTAAGCATGCTCAGGGATTTGGCAGCCGGCTCCCTTCGGCAAAGAGCGGGAGTGGAGGATGACAACCTGTTAAAATTCAGCATTTGTTTCATGTCCATACAGTAAATAGAAAGAATTTCTTCCTCGACACACATGCAGGCATTGTATAAATACATACAATGTACACAAATTAAGCCAACGTTCTGCTTTCATACGCTAATGTTTAACTTCAACTTACATCCAGATGCAGTAACCTCAGTGATGGTGTATTATGACTGGACTCTTGTCTCCCAGGACAAAAGCTACGTCTCTTAGAGGAGGCCAATTCCAGTAAGTGAAAAGACAGAGAGAGAAATAGAGGCTATTGTGCAACATGTGTTTGTGCGTCTGACACAGGAGGGCAGTCTTTCAAAGCTTCCCTCAGTCCGTGGAGGAGACAAGCTCACTGTTTAGTTGCTCTGTACTCTCAGGTCTCTGCCTTCGAAGTTGAAATGTATTAAATTTAAAGTCATTGGAGCACTGTTCCGTTCTTTCATCTTAAACAAGACAGAGAAAATGTGTCCGTGCTTTAACTTGATGGAACTTCCCATTAGCTTGATATTACTACCCTTTCCTTTCTGCCTCTCTTTCCATTTAATGCCCAACTTCAGTTGAAGTTCAAGTTCAAAAAGTCACTTCCCTCCCCTGTCTCCTCTTTTCACCACCACTACATCACTTGTCCCTTCTCCCTCCATTTTGGCCAAGAACACTTACAACCTTTCCATGAGCCGTCATAAGTGAATCAGGTCCAGAGTCAATATTTCTCCAGGGTGTGCGTGAAGGTATCTGCCATTTCAGCACTTGCTCTGCCCCTTCAACAAACAACATGCAGCTCTAATGCACGTTGAAATTCCTCTGCATGTGTATTTTCCCCCCCCTGCCATTTTATTTCTTCGCTCTTCAATGCAGTAGGCAGACTAATTACGCAGTTCATCCACCCCTGTTCCTGTGAATGTGTGTGTCTTCACTCACTCTTCTCTGTTGATCACCTTGGTGCATGGATGGAGGAACATTCTGGGAGTGGGGGTTGTCCTACAGAGGAAGTGGTGGCAAACCCCCCCGGAAGTGCTTCTGTTTTTGATGTGTTGTCGAAGTCTCACCCGACCCCCACCTCCCACCTCCACCTCTACCCACCATCGCCATCACCCCCCCTTGGCTGGAGCTCCCACTAATCATCCTGTCAGTCCAGCAACACACACAAGTGCTTTGTCGCCACAGACACACCACCACCACCACACATATACACTGTGCAACAAAACAAAACAACTAAATAATGTAACTGGTCACTGCCGGGCCACAGGGCCTTTAGAGAGAATGAGGGAATAATCTCTATGGAAATGGAAACGGTGAAGGAGAGCTGCCGGGATTGTTTGCTACTCGCAGTGTTTGTGCTTCAGTCGCTGAAACCTTTATTGGTCTTTGTTGGGTCGTAGAGTGTTTGGTTCTTTATGGTTTGTTTCCTATGTGATGTCAGGCTTAAGGCTTATTTATTTTACTCATGCTGGGAAGTCATCTGCTCCTGTAGGGAAAAAGAGGCTAACTTGAAAATGTTTGCTTCAGAGTACAATACACCACAGCACTCAGTAGCTCTGGATTTGGTTTTCAGTGTGCGGGGGCACATGAAGACTTGTGCGTCTGTGTGGATGTGTATCAGGTTGAGTTTTAGTCATTTTTTTGTGATTTGCTGAAATCCCTAGCAGTGCCCCTTCGACTGCGGGTCTGCGTGCTTTGGCAGTGGAAACATATTACTGAAAATCACATCCATTTAGCCTGAGAATGTCAACAAGACTTGTGGATTTGGGTCAGAGATGATAACTCTGCTACAGTGAGCGGCTTCTCTACCAGAATATATTTGAGAGATTCACTCAGGAATATTTGTCATCAATTAGCTAGGATCTCATTCAAGCAAACTGAAAGTGCTGCATTACACTACATGTCCTGTATGTCTACACTGCGCTTGATTTAGGATTGAGTTTGCTTCAAGACTCTCTCCACAGCTGAGCCTTCCCATCCCTCCTGCTAAGCGTTTTTCACCAATATGAGTATGTGTGTGTTGTGCTGTGGGGCCCTACTGTAGCTGGCTGCAGTGACGTCACTGCCCACATACAGTACTATAATACATCAGGGCTGTTTCAGTGGTCCGATGGAGACTGTGGGATCTGGAGCTGTTTGGAAATCTACCTAGATATCGTCCGTATTCCTGAAAAATTATTTTTTATTATCATGGGATTTAAAGCTGCGAATCATTTCTAGTCATTTGGATTGCTGATATCTTTCAGCTTTACATGTTTTGTACTTGTGCTTGTTGGGTTTGTGTATTTTACATGCGACTTTCAATTAGTTCTATAGATTTGAATGGGCACCATACTGTAGTGACTAACATTTCAATCAGTTCAGCCATCATCCTCATTATAATAAATATATCAGCCTCCATTTCTCCATTGCACCTTGTAACTGCACATTTCCCTCAGCCTCACTGTGTTATCAAAGCCCAAAGAGTCACTGAAGCTAGTATGAGGGGAACAAAGTTCCAGATCAGATCTTTACTGGAGGTGAGAGGAGAAGTCTCAGGTTGGAAACCTTCAAGGGGGTTTGTTTCAAAGATGAGAAGCAGAAATCCCAGAAGCTGGTGTTCTTCAAAGGGCCGCTGAGTTGTGTCAGACAGCTCTCTGGAGTCCTAACCCGCCGCCATGCCAGCCTGGTGTGAAATGGACACTTGTGGGCTCGGCCTGTTCTATCTGTCCACAGTGGTTAATGATAACATGCACCGGCCTCAGCACTTCATGCTGCCCACAGGAGCCTCTTGTAGCCTGCCAAGTTGTGTGTATGTTCTTGGTGTTGATACTTCCGCACCAGTGGTTGGTACCTGCTGGACTCTGCACAATACTTGTAGCCCTCACCAACTCGGTGAGCCTTTATTTCTGTGATAATCATAGATCCTTCAAATAACCTTTATCACATTTGCTTAGCTTTAATTTTTTCATTATTCCATTCATGTATGAATGGAATAAATAAATAATTTAAACAGGTGAAACCTCATTCAGGCTTATTTTACATTAAATTTGACTGCAATTTTTAAAAGGTATTTTAATTCAAATATGATAAATATTACCTGTAATATACGGGACTCAAATATATTTTCCTAAAATGTTCATGGTTTTATGAATTTCTTAATTTTAATGAAGTCAATTGAAGTAAATTGTTGTTTTCAGGAATCTTGCCCAACCAAACCTTTTGAGAATTTTTATTTTTTGCAATATTCCTGAAAGTAGTTTGTTTTAGTTTGAGGATTTGTTTCAACATTTTAGATAAGCTCCAGCTCAATTTTATGATTTCACTTTAGAACATTTGTTCGTATCATATTGAAATAAATAGCCCTCCCCAATTTATGTTTTAATATATTTAAATAAAGCGGTTACAAACACAGGCCCGGAGGCCTTTCGGCCTTCAACACAAAAGGTGTGGCCCCTCCTGTAAATCCGCTAAATAATATTTTCTCCAGTAGGCCCCTGAAAGCTGTATAGTTGCAGCAGGCTTTCTCAGATTGTGTCACTAAGCTCGAACACAGTGTGCTCTCTGGCTGACTGCTGAAATATGACGGGCTGTTCTTTCCCCCGCTGCTCCAAACTCAAAGATTAACATTGTGCTTCCCAGTGTCCCAGCAGACAGCGTGATTGATTACATCATATTAAGGTCATTTCTACATCGGGGTAATTTTCACTCGAGCCTCCCGGCGATATTTTTAATGTGCATTTTGTTTGGCGGGGTTGTCGGCTCCTCGCTCCTCTGCTCTGCGGGGAAATGGATGGCGACATTAACGAGCGATTAATTAAAAACAACAACATTGATGACGGTGGGACGGGAGGTGGTGGCCATCCTTTTGCCTTTTTTTTTCTTTCTTTTCTTTTTTTGGAGGAACACCTAATTTCCAGTCGGATTCAGTCAGACTTAATCCTTGTTTACGTTTTTGCAAATCCATCCTCAGTCGTAGTTAAAAGGTTTCCACTGGACGAAATATTGTTTGTGGAATTCAAACGCATGATTATGATGTTCGATAATTCGTTGGATGAAATTGTACTAACAAAATATATTTACGGATACCCTGTAATTTTCACTGGTCCCACTAAATTTAATATACTATTATAATTTTATGCAGAATAAGCAAGCAGTTGTCACTGAAAGTATTGGAATTTAACCAGTGCTTTTAGGAGCTAAATAACAAAGAATAATGTGTAAGATTCGCCAAAACTGTGTGGCCAAAATATTTCAATCGAAATATTTAGGTTTACCCTCCTCTGTTTTTTGCACACATTGCTGTAAATTGTAGAATTTTTATCAACTAATTTAAAATCCACCAATATGTCTGATCAACCCACAAACTCCTATGGGCCTCTTTGGAACATTTCATATTTGGGCTTCTCGGACGCTCTCCAGATGTGGAGTGCTCGTCCCGCGGTGCGTCTGTGTCTGTATGGTCGCTATGGCCGCTGCCCTCCAACCTGCTCATATTCCCGCTGACAGCGTGTTAACAACGCTGCGAAAGGTCCCAAAGAAACGCCTTGGATTAGCGGTCACATTTCCCATTTCCCACAGACGCACCAGGTCCTGAACCCAATTAATGGCTAATAATTACCAAGACAACTTCACTGTGACCGCTTCTGGGGACTCCATTAGAGGGGAGGAGGGGGGGAGTGCCACTCCAGACTAATACTTTAGGAAGGACAATTTTAGATTTTCTAATTGATCTGTGAAAAATTCAGTGGTGGAGATGATTGTTATTGTGTTGATCATTGATTTAGTTTGAGACGTCAGAACTGCGTTCATCGTCACCTCGTCGTGTAGGAGGTCACGTATGTACCATAGGCTGTAAATAGCAATAATATACATTCTGTACCAAAGTATGAGCGCGTGCCTCAACGCCAGTCCCAGCACCCTGCCGCAGCTAGTTACCATGTTTACTCTCCCATTACATCGACTGTGGCGGAATTGCAGTTAGCAAATTTACAAAGCTCGCAGCGTTCACAAAAGGGCCCGCTGCGGCCTTTCTGAAGCAGCCCCCCCGGCCCGCCTCGTCCGCAGGCTGGACCGCGAGGTGCTCCATTTCACATATCTAATGTGCGCTGATGTTATCTGCGCGTAACGTCTAATCCAGAGACCCGGAGCCTCCTCCAGCGTGGATAAAGCTTAGGTTTCAGCCGCCTGTACGTGTGTGTGTGTGTGTGTGTGTGTGTGTGTGTGTGTGTGTGTGTGTGTGAGTGGGTGGGAGTGTACAGTCACCGCAGTCTGACCACACCAGTGTGATAAACTTCTATAGCCCCCCCCCCCCACACACACACACACACACACACACACACCTTTATCTTCATTGATTATCATAGTGGGTAAATTGTTGATTTGTGCAAGGCTCCGAATTTCTCTTTGTTCATACCATTCTCGTTGTTTTTTTTATATATATATATGAGTACCTGTATTGCAGCATAACCCCTGCACTGTTATTTGGTAAAGTGTAAACAGTTATCCTATCCTTTTGGTTCATCGTTTCAATTTTGGTTGCAATTGGTGAAAACAGTGTTAGTTTGGTATTTCTGTTATTTGTATCTTAAAAACAAATAGATACAATGTCGGTGTGACACGGAACATGACGGCCATACTTTTTTTTTTTTTGATTATTATTTTTAGAAACGGTCAGCCTGTAGGCCCACAATCAGATCAGCTCCGGTGATGTGAAGACGTCGTCGCCTCGTCAGTGTGAGATTGAGGAAGCAAACTGGTGTGGGACAGTCAGACTGCGCATACATGAGCAGGCCTCAGTGCACACGAAGGGGCCTGCGCCTATGTGCTTTAAGCGCAGTGGACACAGTATCTTGACATACAAACAATGCCTTCTGCAGACTTGTCTGTTTGCAGATTACCCGCCACAGAGGTCGCACTGTGTTCTTTGTAGGCGCAGTTGAGCTGTTTCCAGGTTAAACAATAAGGGCAAAATAATAGAATATCCATACGAGTGTGAGTATAAAGGGCCTTGTCGTGTGCATTTAATTTAACTGGGTCGTTGTGTTTTTGTTTGTTTGTCACTTTCAGCAGATAATAAATCTGCCTCACTTCAGTGTAATTAGACAGAATAATAACCGGAGAGGGATCGTGTGTAGATGATTGAACACGAGCAGCAGCAGCAGCAGCAGCAGCAGCACACCTCTCTTCCGGGGGACGGAGCCAGCCGCGCTGCCTTCACGCGCTCCCTCCAGCTGCAGGACAAAAGAGGGAGAGAGAGAGAGAGAGAGAGAAAAAAAAAAAAAAAGCCACAATTCTGGAAAGCAAATAGGCTACTCCGAAAAAAAACCTCTAGGTTTTCCTGCCCAGCCGTTCTATGTTTCCACAAACCCCCGTTAAAGGTCGACGTTTAAAATGACGCAGACAAGCATTTCCCAACGGGCCAGTGTCGGAGAGCAACACTTTTACTTTGCAGGCGTAATCACAGTTAATTGCTCCTTTAAGAAGGTGTTGCACCATGTGAAATCATTTGTCGGAGCTGATGTGCGAAAATTATGCAGAGGCCTGGCCTGAATCGACACAGGCGGATGATGGAAATAATGTCGACGAACTGGGGGAAAAGTTGCTGCTGAACGCGCTTTCTCTCCAGCCTCCCTCTGACTGGAAGCCCGGTGAAGGACGCGATGTCGATAGAAACAATCGATTAAGACAATGGATTATTGACACCGCGTCGCCACGCTGCCTCCAGTCAGCGGAGGAATAAACAAAACCTTTGCACCCCGCTGTTATTCTCATAATTTATTATTTGATTATCGAGCCCTTTCTCTGTTTTTTTGGCTCTCTTACCTCTTGCGCCCCCTGCAAGGCCGTGGAGCCCGTGGCTTTACAATGTAACTGCTGATAGGCTACTGTATTCCAACATGTGTTTGTTTTTTTATACGAAGTTACAAAGAACATGTTATAGGTCTGTAATACGGTGGCCACCTCCTGACTCTTCACACTCCCTATGGGTATACAAGCGCACTCTGCACGCTCCCTTGCTCTCTTTGAAGCCAATAAAATAAACCCTTCTCGCCTCGTGATGCCAAGACAAACTCCCTCATATACAGATAATGTATGCTAATTACTGTTGATTATTATTGATTAATGATCACGCTGTTCATTTTCACTGCAACTCATGGGGGAAACATCCCACGGCAACTTTCTGTCCAATATAGGAAGGCGACGTGTTTGATGAACTAAAGCCTTTATGCAAATCAATTATTGCTCCACGTGCACAATAATGAGCAACAAGCTGCGGTTAAACCGTGAGGCGAGAAAACCAAAGAAATGTCAGGCAGACCGCGACGTATTTGTAATGGTTTTAATGCCAATGTATACTGTTCAGCAACAGCACGGAATTTGGCTACGAATAAAGTGCAAATAAATAATAATGCGAATGATAATAATTACTAGTATTTATGCATGGGTTTGAAATGTACCTATCCCATAAAAGTGCGGTGGGATTAGTATGCAGAGGATTGATCCCTGCCGCTCTCCCAGCAGGCTGCAGTTGCTCCATCATCACCGGTCTTTAATAGGCTCCAACATAGAGCCGCCTTTATTCCGCCAAACGAGACGGAAACCATTCCCATATGACATGCAGGTCCAGGCAGCACACCAATATGACGAACAGCCTCCCACCATCAGTCAAACGGACCTTTATTGTATTTTTTATAGATAATAAAATACAAATGTATTGTAATACCCACGCCTTCTACCGAGTCTCATTTAGTTTCTTTTTAGATTTATTAGTTTCTCCATAACAAAATATGCAACGTGAATTTATCGATGCAATACTATTGAATGAAACTAAACATAATGATAATACAACTAATAATGATGATGACGATAATATCAATAATGATGTCAATAATAACAACAACAATTATAAGTATTATTATAATAATTATACTAATTATTATGGTTATTCATATAATTTACATTGTTATTGTTATTA